>NC_060953.1:39384593-39402737 GCF_022045245.1 Lucilia cuprina | reverse complement strand
ACTAGAACTGAACTAGAACTGAACTAGAACTGAACTAGAACTGAACTAGAACTGAACTAGAACTGAACTAGAACTGAACTAGAACTGAACTAGAACTAGAACTGCACTGGAAATGACCTATAATTTAATTAGGTTCTTACTAGATTGTAAATAGTACTGAGTTTTAAAACCAAAATATTTTTAGCCCACTATAAATGAGTAAATTATTGCAATTATAACCAACAACATTTTACTAATTAAGTTCTTGAAAAATGTAACTGTTAAATTAAGCAAAACTAGCAACACTTTTATGCACTCATACGCAAAGAAAGTAATACTCACAAAACTAGCAAACAAACTTGGTAAAATGAAAAGCCTACCGGAGAGTAACAATTTAAAAGATGAAAAATAAAACGGTTAACACCTTAATTAACAGTTGAGATGTATAAATAGTTTATATTTTATTTTTTACATCAAAGCAAAATAAAGTCATTTTATGAGTTTTTAGCGAAAATAATATAATTTCTTTGTAAATTGTATTTTCCGTTTTTTCTACAAAAAGGAGATCATGTAATTTACAGATTCTTGTTAAAAAGGGGTAAAATTCTGCTAACGATTAAAAAGCTTCAAATAGAGAAATATAAATATTGTTATAGAAACTTATGCACGAACACGTTTTGTTTGTTCAATTTTGTTCTTTTTCTTGTTTTCACTCTCTCTAAAGCTACTAATAACATAAACTTTTTCATATACAAACTGCCATTAATGCCGCCATTATATAGCATACAAATGCGTGTAAATTTCAAGGACAATTTATAACAAAAAAAAATTAAGAATTATTGCATAACTTGCTTAAAAATGGAGGTTATAGTATTGATAATTTCATATCAATTTCATACACATATAAGTAGTCATAAGCCATTTAAGTTAATGTATGAGAAAGTGCACAAAACACAATGTGTTAAATCTATTACTACTTATTAAGTGGAATTGCAATATTTTGAGCTATGTAGAGATAACTACAAAAAATATTTAAATAATGATAAAAAACATGGAATACCCTTCACATAGAGTGTTTATCCGGGTATGATTTTTTTAAAGTTATCTTTATATCATGTCGACTTGAAATTAGGCTATGAACTATAAATTTAAAAAAAAAAACTAATTGGTTATATTGTTTAAAACCCGATTTATGATCCATTTTCGACTTCTGCCTAGTACATCAATACCCAATATTCCGGGTATTCCAAAAAATTATATGTCAGTTATTGTATAAAATGATGTTGCATTGCAAATTTTAGATTTTATTACGTATTCGAAATATATACATACTAAAATTCTTCACTTCTGATCTAGTTTAATTCAGTTCTAGTTCAGTTCTAGTTTAGTTCTAGTTCTAGTTCAGTTCTAGTTCAGTTCTAGTTCAGTTCTAGTTCAGTTCTAGTTCAGTTCTAGTTCAGTTCTAGTTCAGTTCTAGTTCAGTTCTAGTTCAGTTCTAGTTCAGTTCTAGTTCAGTTCTAGTTCAGTTCTAGTTCAGTTCTAGTTCAGTTCTAGTTCAGTTCTAGTTCAGTTCTAGTTCAGTTCTAGTGCAGTTCTAGTTCAGTTCTATTTGAATTTTATTTCAGTTTATTTCTTACTCAAATTTGGTTCACTTCTAGTTTCAATTCCCTTCTAGTTGACTTTTATTTCAGTTCGAGTTCAGTACTTCTCTTTGGATACCATTTAAACCCCTTTTTACAAAAACTTGCCGTCAAACAAATCAAAATTGGTATTAATTTACTGTACCAAAACTCATTCCAAGTATTAATCCTAAAATTTGTTTATGTTACAAGTACAAACATAATAATCATAATAATGACCATAATTCAAAAATAAATTGTATTAAATAACAAATTTTCATGCTCAAACACTTTTGCATATATTACACTAATATTTTGTATTTCTTAACTAAATAAATAATATATTTATTTAACTATATAAAATTTTAGATATTTGTATGTTTATGTGTCTGATATAAACAAAACATAAATAAACCTTTTTTCGCATCTACTCTTTCTTGTTTTAGAAAGTGTTTGCTCAAATGTTAAAATATTACAAATAGATTTTTTTATGGTTTTTATATATACATATGTAGGAGTGTCTATGAAAGAATATAAAAATATTTAGGATGAAGGCAACTGTTAAAAAAATGTTCTAATGGAATGTATGTAGTAGATACAGGACCCTCTAGTATTTAGATTTCAATGGCTAGTACAGTGACGTTGAGTAGAATTATTCCACAATATATGTAATATCCAGTTGTTTAAAAATAATATTATAAATGAGAAATATTTGCTATAATTCTGGCCTCGACTGTATTTGTTTACACATAAAATAACGAGTATTTGTGTTACCGTATATATTTATGTTTCTTTAAATATATTGTTAGACATCAGCTAAGTATCATTAGGCTCTGCTGTTATTTATGCCTATTGGTTTTACTTAACTCCTTAATACCAACCAACATTATTGAACCCAATGTTGAATACGAAATAAAAAAACAACTCAAGAAACCTGCAGCAAATCCCAGACCCCCTAAAACCATGAAAAATAGTGGCAGAACATAAACCTGTTTAGGATTTTAGCATGTACTTTAGATCTTTTACTAATATGAACACATAAAATACTTATAGATACATACATACATATATGCAGCATTACCACACCACACAGATACAGATATATTTACATAAACACATGTGTGTTTGTGAGAAATACATAAATATAAATTTATGTTTAGACATTCGTAAGTGTTGAAGTAGTAGTTTTTTTTTTTGTTTGTATCAATGTTGCAGTTAGCAGTATGTATGAGATACATTTGAATGTAAATTTTGTTTTGTGTTTAGATTTAGTTTTATTTTTTTCTTGTTGCTCCATAAAGAACGTAGTCAATAGTCTGCAAATGGAGGATAAAGGCATTGCTTATTTTATAGATTTCTTTTTTTTAAGGAAATTTATGAAAAAAATATATATTTATAGGAGTTTGATAAAAGTTTCTTCAGCCGTATAAGCTTTTAACATTGATCTCTAATGCCCTAAGGATTTTATAAAAGTTTTAAGGAAATCTTTATGTTTGTTAAAATCTTTAAAGGGAACTTGTTAAAACGACGTACAAATGTTTCACTAATGTTTTACAACACTTTATCTAAGATTTGTGAATAGCAAATAAGTTTATCGTTTTAAAATTTTGGAATTAAATTGTCATTGAATCTAAACTTATTGGCAAAATCGTTTACAACTGTGTAAGATTATTCGGATTATGTATAAAACTAATTTCACAACGTTTGGGACTTTGCTAAGGAAACGTTTACGACTGAAAACTTTTCAATTTCGAAATAAATTTAAAATAGTTTTTGTCATTGTTTTTTCATTCGTTCGAGGTCAGCTGCTCCAAAAAAATCCTGAGCAACAGATGATTCGAAATTATTGGAAATCTTTCGCCAAGTATTGAATCAAGCACAACGAAAAAGGCATCAGGTTAATAGCTTGACTATCATAGTAAATCTTATAAACATAGGAAAATCGTTTGAAAAGCTTAAATAGAGTTCAGAATACATTTTTATCAGCAGTAAAAAAGAATAAGTTAAATTAAAGAAAAAATCATATTAAAAACTCATGTATAATCGGAATCTATAGACGTTGAAAGCAACAGGCGCATGGAGTATAAAGATAAGACCACGAAACAATAATTTCCCTTTTAGTATAACGGATATATACATTTACTTATAGGATCATCAAGTAGAACTTGGTTTTGTAGATTCTTATCAAGATATAAGTATATTAAACATAATTATGATCTTAAAAGCACTATTCGGCAGGTCCAAATGTATGGGGGCTATGTGAAATAATGAACCAATATTAACCATTTTCATTAGACTTCGTCTCTGGTACTATAGAAAATCATGTGTTAATTCATTTTATTAAATTATTTCCAAAATTGCGATATGAAGTGTAGACAGATAGACGAATGGACAGACAGACAGACATACAGACGGACGGATGGACAGACATAGCAAAATCGACTCAAAATACTATTCTAAACCGATGGATATACTTTAAGGTATAGGACCAATATTAATGTGCGTTACAAACATCATCACAAACCCAATATACCCTCCACATTTAAGTGTTAAAAATATGTATAAGTTGTGGAAAGTACGAAATATTATGCCCTTATTCTGGATAAAAACGATTAATAAAATTATGAGTATAAAACAGTACCTTCTGAATAGAGTTAGACCTGCACGTTTTTCAGACAATATCGTATTAATTTTAAGGTGAGCTTATCCAAATTATTAATGTAAATATGGCCCACGAGATCCTGAACATACTCTTTACATTGAACACTGTTTCTTGGGATAGACTATACCGGAAACCGATAGAGTTAAGTTCGTTAATTAAAATGGAGACACTACATATGCAATAGGATAGTATGATACTATCGCGAAATTATCCAAATTATAAGTGTATAATGATTCAGGATGCACAGAAAATAGTGTTCATGCACATCATAAGTGTTTCCAAAGTGTTGGTGCTTTTTAACTCTAGAGTCTATAAACATTATTATATGTATGATGTCCTTTGATAGGCCGTATGTAGGTTACTTTACACTCCGGAGCATTTCGAATACTAGCTTTGCAACATAAAGTTTTTTTTGATAAATACGTCATTTATACTTTGGTTACTATGCTCAAATATATTGTGACACTTTTAAAAGTGCTATATTGACGTCCATTGACATTATGATATTGAATATTATGCCACGAAATTGTTAATGGCTATGGTTCTCCTACAAACCGCTCAGTACATATGACTATTGTACTGATGTGCGCTTTTTATAAGTATATATGTATATTGACTAAATGCGTCTATTGGACACTTCATTTCTGTATACTAGATATATTGAAAGGCGTCCCTCCCTGATCGCATAGCATTGACAAAATCTGTCTTAAGCTTTTAAAAAACAGCAGAAATCGAATCATAAATTTCAGCTTGAAGAGTAAATCCATGTAATAAATATTTCTCCAGTAAGGTAAATATACTTGCTTTGAAAGGTGAATACAGGAAATTAATATAATGAATGCATAGTCGTTTAAAATCTATGGGGTGAACCAAACGAAAGATGGTACACGGAATTACGAGTACATGTATTAAAAATTGGAAAAATGTATGTAGACGAATGAAAGGCTTTAAAACTCTGGAACATTGTCAGGATTTTGTTGAAATTTTATTTAAATTCAATGTAAACAATTTGAATATACACCTATCTCAAGATAATTAAGACATATACGCTCTCCGATTCCTTTCAAAATAATTACTTTAGTTTACATTTTAACTGATTTAGTTCTCATCAATATATTTGCAGTTATGATAATAAATTTTCTTTCTAAAACTGCTTCAAAACTTGAAAATTCTAACCTTTTTTCACATTTAAAAATTTTTATGTTTGCAAAATGTTGAAATGAAATCAGTAATAAAATAAGAAAAGCAAATAATAAGTGTGAGGTAACATTTTTGATATTTTATGCATGAGAAAACAAATTTTAAATTCATATTTTAATAATAACACATACATATAATACATACATATGTACATCATTTAATAAGCCTCTTTCACTTTTTATCCTTTCTTTAAAATTATTACCTCACATCCATGTCCCTTAAGTACATGAATAACGGTTAACCAGCATTAAGCTGGAAGTAGGAAAAATACATCTCATACTTACTTACATCTAACTATAGCTGTATATAAAAACTATACCATACATATGTGTGTGTAATGAAAATAGCCCAACGGTATATCGAAATGTTGATAATAAAAAGGAAATTATTTAAAATTTTGATTTCCCCTATACATATAACTGTTATCAAGAATAGTGTAATTTTTTCTCTCTTGGCCCTTGATACCAATAATATGGACCACTATGGGCATTTTTTGCCTAATCTGAGACCAAGTTAGACCTTTCTAAATGACTGTTCACCGCACAATCAGAAACTGATCTGAGAATTTCTACACCACATCTGATAAATGAGATATTGTGTCCTGAAATTTATGAAAATGGTATTATTGGTCCTTTTTGAGAAGTTATAATAAGATAACATTATTTATAAAATGACAGACAGACGGACAAACAGACGGACGGACAGACGGATAGATCGTCTTAGTTTTGATGATAACTTTTTTTAAGCAATAACTGCTTAAATAAATCTTAGATACATACACATATAATGTTAGCCAAAACTGTTGGGTTAATAATATATCTATATATCTAAGTACAAATAGTATGTTGAATTCTAAAATGTGTGTTACATGAAAGCCTGTAAAGTAACTAACCACTGTGCTCGCAATAGAAAATGTAGGAATTGTATATATGTGTTACTTTCTATTTATATTTGCGTATCCTTGCAAATTTATGTATCTATAGATATGTCGGTTCTAGTTAAAGTACATCTGATGTGATTGTATTAGTTGTTGTGGATTTTTATCTGCATGTTATTTGAAGATTCCATACACAAAACACAAATTATGGCACTTAATCTTTGGCTTCCTTTTAATATTGCCATCGTATACAAGTTATAAATAGAAGACTATAAAAGTCCAAAAAACACACACATATACATACACATCATCAAAAAGTATAAAGGATATAGCAAAACAAAACACAGTTACATGCTGAAAGAGTATTGTGGTATTAAAGCCAATGAACTTTGAAATTTACTTTTGGTGTTTAAAGAAAAATAAATTTTCTTTTGAACTTTATTTCCCTTTTGAGTTTTTTGTTTCTTTTTTTTTGGCTCTTTTTGGTTTTTAACAAAAATATAGATTTTATGGCCTTGTTTACTCTAATAAGTCTTTATACATATTTGTACTATTTTATGCTTAAAATGGCATAAAAACCAAAATCAACGTAGTGTAGGAGAAAAAAATACTCTTTTCTAAACAGTTATGTTAAACCATGACATAGACGGAATTTTAAATAAGTTCAAACTCTTTGTCATTTAGCTTAGGAAGAAAGAGAGAGAGAGAGAAAGAGAGGGTGAAAAACTGTTGTTCAAACACTTACACTCTGACATGTTCATTTATTTACAAAAAAGGGGTATTATTAACCTAACCTAACATTTTTTATGCAAATATTATGCTTAAACATGCTTTTAGTGCTTTTTTTTGCTTTCTACTCTTTTTGTGCTTTATAAATTTGTGCAGAAAAGAATAAAAAAAGGTCCATCGCATCAATTTTGCTGCTATTTTTTTTTTTTGTATTTTAGTGGGTTAAGGACATCATCATCATGGAAGTGCAAACGCACATACTCACACATCAAAACTTAAATATTTATATTCATTTGTATTGGCCCAGAAAACCTCTATTAACCCAACAATTTTACCAAGTGTCTGTGTATCCTTTTGAACTTGATTTTTTTCCGAAAGCCTACTTATTTTAGGTTGCAGAGTAAGTAATAAGTAATAAGCTTTCTTATGTACTCTCTTTCACTCTCAATTTCACGTTTAAAAACATACAAAAAATCAATCAAAGATCTTATTGTTTTTGATCTGCCTATGCTTGTTCTAGTGAAAATACTCTCTTATGAGCTTTCCTGCGGTCTTGATTTAAATATTCTCTTTAGGTTTCCCAATTATTCTATAGCAGAGGTAGGCAAGTAACTTTTTATAAACCCTCTTTCTTTCTTGTTTTTATTTATAAATAATCTCTCACAAAACAAACAGTTTAAGAGCTCATTTGTCTTGCTCTATCGACGCCTGTTCCAGAGATACGACTTAAGAAACTGTATGCAAAAAGCTATCTTAAGCTTTATTGCGATCTTGCTTTATGTTATTTATCTTCTCTCTCTCTATATATATTCCTTAATTATTTTATATCGGAGGTAGAAGCTTCTATTCATATTCCCTATAAAAGAACAAATCTAGTCAAAAAGCTTAATCGTCATAATGTTTGGATATTTATTCTAAAGCAGCACAATTCAATGAGTAAACAATTTGCTCTCTGACTTGTTCTGTTTGTTTTTAATACATGTGTGAACATATGTAGGTATGTGTAAAAGAAAGGCTTTCTCTCATTCTTCTAAATGCATAAAAATGAACAGAACCAACCAGAAAGCTATTTTACTCTTTGCCTCACACTGCTTTAAACCATTGGTGGCTAGAAAGTTAAGCATTTAAATGAGAAATTGTCTTTGAAATTTCGTGTCTCATAGAATCATTTGTCCATTTCATTTCAATATCCGAATTGACTTCATCCTCATCCAGTAAAATTCTGTAATTCTTAAATCAAAGATAACCAAAGTTTTAGCCATTTTAAACTTCAGGGTATTTCCACATGCGTACGTGAGTGTGTGTGAAAAATATCAAACGCATGTTATTATATATAGTTTTTTCTGCTGTCAAAAGCCCCCCAACAAGTCCAAAATAGAACGAAAAAATCGAGTTGCTGACTGTTAAAATACGTGTAACGTGTTTGAATTTTTCTTTGAATTGTCGCACTAGTGACATGTGCTTCCCATAAAGGCCGGTCTTTTTATTTAACTTTTTTCACGTTCTCTATCCTTTACCAACCATTTTTAGCCAATACCCAGCAATCACAAGATTACAAATTTAAAAATTTTTGCTTCTATACACATAAAAAAATCACTTTTATAATGTAATCCATTAAGTAAATACTTGTGACTACTACATTCTGTCCACATTACTTTTAAGTACTCTTGTAATGACTTGCATTTTATCAGATACAAAATACATGATCGCGCTACTGCTATTTTTACACTCAAAAAATGTAGATTTTCTGTGTGAATACCATCACTGGGCGTACTATAAAATAACCTAGCAGTAGTAAGTACTTATTTAAGTAGTAATTTGTAAGCAAGCGTGTGAGTACTAAAGCTAAAATGTAATAAAAAGCGGCATCAATGACAGAGTGTAATATTATGATATTGATGTCATATCTTCACTTAAAGTTATACAAATGTTTACTGGGTTATTTTTTGCCGTTAATATCAGTTCTTGTGTGTATTAAAGTTTTATGTCTGCAATGTGTACTTCCCAGCATGTGTGTGTATTTATGTTATGCTTCTGCTTAATAAGCATTATGTCACAATTATCCTTTATACACATAAATACATTTAAATTCTGTTGATACCTTTTATATCTGCTTTGTTTTGTTTTTTTCTTCTCCTTTTTTTGTTGCTTTATTTTTTATTTTCTTTTTCTTTGCTATTTGACTGTCACTTTTTTTGTTGGCGGCATAAATGTATCCTTTTGTTTCGCCTTTATTAATATTCAGCTGCAAGAGAAAAAACAAAATGTTGAAATTTAATTTAGATTTTAAATTAAGAATTTATACTTTATATTTATATTAAAAAATCAAAATGCTACCAGTAAAATGTGTTATGAATAATAAATGAGTGACACAAAAAATAATGTAATCCGGGATTTGACTTTATTAAAAAAAATCATATTCAAATGGTCAATGCGGAGATTTGTTTTGGAAACAAAAATGTCAAGCATTACATTGTTTAATAAAGATTTAAGAGAACAAGGTTATTTAAATAGAAACAGTTATTTGTTTTACCCAAAGGTAAAAAAAATATTTTCTAATACCTGAAAAATATTGTATAAGACGATGTAGGAACATATCAAGTACTTGTTGTACAGTCAATAATATAGCTTACTATATATTCTATAGTATACTCTACTGTCAGTGTATAGATTAGTGTGTAGTATATATTATAGTCTATAGTCTAGTCTGTAGTGTAGTATATAGTCTAGTCTATAGTCTAGTCTACAGCATATAGTCTAAAGCCTATATTCTAGTCTATAGTCTTGTCTATAGTCTTGTCTATAGTCTAGTCTATAGTCTAGTCTATAGTCTAGTCTATAGTCTAGTCTATAGTCTAGTCTATAGTCTAGTCTATAGTCTAGTCTATAGTATAGTCTATAGTCTAGTCTATAGTCTAGTCTATAGTCAAGTCTATAGTCTAGTCTATAGTCTAGTCTATAGTCTAGTCTATAGTCTAGTCTATAGTCTAGTCTATAGTCTAGTCTAAAGTCTAGTCTATAGTCTAGTCTATAGTCTAGTATATAGTCTAGTCTAAAGTCTAGTCTATAGTCTAGTCTATAGTCTAGTCTATAGTCTAGTCTATAGTCTAGTCTATAGTCTAGTCTATAGTCTAGTCTATAGTCTAGTCTATAGTCTAGTCTATAGTCTAGTCTATAGTCTATTCTATAGTCTAGTCTATAGTCTAGTCTATAGTCTAGTCTATA
The DNA here is from genome assembly GCF_022045245.1 of Lucilia cuprina. Classification (NCBI taxonomy): domain Eukaryota; kingdom Metazoa; phylum Arthropoda; class Insecta; order Diptera; family Calliphoridae; genus Lucilia; species Lucilia cuprina. Next base: position 39,392,446 of record NC_060953.1, on the reverse strand, counting down.
GTCTAGTCTATAGTCTCTAGTCTATAGTCTATAGTCTAGTCTATAGTCTATTCTATAGTCTAGTCTATAGTCTAGTCTATAGTCTAGTCTATAGTCTAGTCTATAGTCTAGTCTATAGTCTAGTCTATAGTCTAGTCTATAGTCTAGTCTATAGTCTAGTCTATAGTCTAGTCTATAGTCTAGTCTATAGTCTAGTCTATAGTCTAGTCTATAGTCTAGTCTATAGTCTAGTCTATAGTCTAGTCTATAGTCTAGTCTATAGTCTAGTCTATAGTCTAGTCTATAGTCTAGTCTATAGTCTAGTCTATAGTCTAGTCTATAGTCTAGTCTATAGTCTAGTCTATAGTCTAGTCTATAGTCTAGTCTATAGTCTAGTCTATAGTCTAGTCTATAGTCTAGTCTATAGTCTAGTCTATAGTCTAGTCTATAGTCTAGTCTATAGTCTAGTCTATAGTCTAGTCTATAGTCTAGTCTATAGTCTAGTCTATAGTCTAGTCTATAGTCTAGTCTATAGTCTAGTCTATAGTCTAGTCTATAGTCTAGTCTGTAGTCTAGTCTATAGTCTAGTCTATAGTCTAGTCTATAGTCTAGTCTATAGTCTAGTCTATAGTCTAGTCTATAGTCTAGTCTATAGTCTAGTCTATAGTCTAGTCTATAGTCTAGTCTATAGTCTAGTCTATAGTCTAGTCTATAGTCTAGTCTATAGTCTAGTCTATAGTCTAGTCTATAGTCTAGTCTATAGTCTAGTCTATAGTCTAGTCTATAGTCTAGTCTATAGTCTAGTCTATAGTCTAGTCTATAGTCTAGTCTATAGTCTAGTCTATAGTATAGTCTATAGTCTAGTCTATAGTCAAGTCTATAGTCTAGTCTATAGTCTAGTCTATAGTCTAGTCTATAGTCTAGTCTATAGTCTACTCTATAGTCTAGTCTATAGGCTAGTCTATAGTCTAGTCTATAGTCTAGTCTATAATCTAGTCTATAGTCTAGTCTATAGTCTAGTCTATAGTCTAGTCTATAGTCTAGTCTATAGTCTAGTCTATAGTCTAGTCTATAGTCTAGTCTATAGTCTAGTCTATAGTCTAGTCTATAGTCTAGTCTATAGTCTAGCCTATAGTCTAGTCTATAATCTAGTCTATAGTCTAGTCTATATTCCAGTCTATATTCCAGTCTATAGTCTAGTCTATAGTCTAGTCTATAGTCTAGTCTATAATCTAGTCTATAGTCTAGTCTATATTCCAGTCTATATTCCAGTCTATAGTCTAGTCTATAGTCTAGTCTATAGTCTAGTCTATAGTCTAGTCTATAGTCTAGTCTATAGTCTAGTCTATAGTCTAGTCTATAGTCTAGTCTATAGTCTAGTCTATAGTCTAGTCTATAGTCTAGTCTATAGTCTAGTCTATAGTCTAGTCTATAGTCTAGTCTATAGTCTAGTCTATAGTCTAGTCTATAGTCTAGTCTATAGTCTAGTCTATAGTCTAGTCTATAGTCTAGTCTATAGTCTAGTCTATAGTCTAGTCTATAGTCTAGTCTATAGTCTAGTCTATAGTCTAGTCTATAGTCCAGTCTATAGTCCAGTCTATAGTCTAGTCTATAGTCTAGTCTATAGTCTAGTCTATAGTCTAGTCTATAGTCTAGTCTATAGTCTAGTCTATAGTCTAGTCTATAGTCTAGTATATAGTCTAGTCTATAGTCTAGTCTATAGTCTAGTCTATAGTCTAGTCTAGTCTATAGTATAGTCTATAGTCTAGTCTATAGTCTAGTCTATAGTCTAGTCTATAGTCTAGTCTATAGTCTAGTCTATAGTCTAGTCTATAGTCTAGTCTATAGTCTAGTCTATAGTCTAGTCTATAGTCTAGTCTATAGTCTAGTCTATAGTCTAGTCTATAGTCTAGTCTATAGTCTAGTCTATAGTCTAGTCTATAGTCTAGTCTATAGTCTAGTCTATAGTCTAGTCTATAGTCTAGTCTATAGTCTAGTCTATAGTCTAGTCTATAGTCTAGTCTATAGTCTAGTCTATAGTCTAGTCTATAGTCTAGTCTATAGTCTAGTCTATAGTCTAGTCTATAGTCTAGTCTATAGTCTAGTCTATAGTCTAGTCTATAGTCTAGTCTATAGTCTAGTCTATAGTCTAGTCTATAGTCTAGTCTATAGTCTAGTCTATAGTCTAGTCTATAGTCTAGTCTATAGTCTAGTCTATAGTCTAGTCTATAGTCTAGTCTATAGTCTAGTCTATAGTCTAGTCTATAGTCTAGTCTATAGTTAGTCTATAGTCTAGTCTATAGTCTAGTCTATAGTCTAGTCTATAGTCTAGTCTATAGTCTAGTCTATAGTCTAGTCTATAGTCTAGTCTATAGTCTAGTCTATAGTCTGGTCTATAGTCTAGTCTATAGTCTAGTCTATAGTCTAGTCTATAGTCTAGTCTATAGTCTAGTCTATAGTCTAGTCTATAGTCTAGTCTATAGTCTAGTCTATAGTCTAGTCTATAGTCTAGTCTATAGTCTAGTCTATAGTCTAGTCTATAGTCTAGTCTATAATATAGTCTATAGACTAGTATATAGTCTAGTCTATAGTCTAATCTATAGTCTAGTATATAGTCTAGTCTATAGTCTAATCTATAGTCTAGTCTATAGTCTAATCTATTGTCTAGTCTATAGTCTAGTCTATAGTCTGGTCTATAGTCTAGTCTATAATCTACTCTATAGTCTATAATCTAGTCTATAGTCTAGTCTATAGTCTAGTATGTAGTCTAGTCTATAGTCTAGTGTATAATCTAGTCTAGAGTCTAGTCTATAGTCTAGTCTATAGTCTAGTCTATAGTCTAGTCTATAGTCTAGTGCATTAGCCCAACCTCGTCATATTAGTGTATTTGTTTAAAATATAAATATAAAAAATATAAAAAAATTAAATTGAAGAAATAAAAAAAAATAATTAAAACAATATTCTTAATATTTAAAAAATGCATCACACACTCATGTATTCACTCACTCACAACCTTTTGACCTAATGGAAATTCTCTAAACAAATAAACTCAAACAAATATCATCAAAGAGTAGAGCAAACATACACACACATACACTATAAATTGTACAATCTGAAATGTAAAGGAATAAAGAGAATAAAACAAACAAAAAAACACATTTTAAAGACTACCGGCGTAGTTATTTAATTGTTTATAAATCAAAACCTATGTTAAGGCCATTTGTTTACACTCATACACGTGTATGTATTTGTGTAATGTATATATAATTAAAAGAAAATTGAAACAAGAAAACGGAACTTTTTAGTTTAGATTTTTGTTAATTATAAATATATTACATTTACGCTGTTATACTCTGTTAAGTGTTGTTATGAGTTTTCTTTTTATATGCATGTAAACTTGCAACATGCCACAAATTATATATGAAAACAAACAAAATATAGAAAATAGTTTCTGTTGCTAAACTAAAATTACCTTTAACTTAAACTTCCTTGAACAAAAAAAAAAAAAACTCGCTTAGAATATAAAATTAAAAAAGCATTTGCAAAAGCATTTGTTTTTACAAAAAATATATGCACAAAAGTACTTGTACTCATACTTTTTCAAACAATAAAACTGCACATTTTGTAACAACAAAAATGAAAATGTCTACTTATACATATGTATGTGTAGAAGTGTGATTTGCGAGAGAAAACTGAAAAATTTTTAAAACTAAGACTTTTGAAAATTTTTAAAAAATCTGCTACAATCAATAGAAAACTATTAGATATGCTGATTTAGAATAAATTAGTTTATTTTAAAATATGTTTTCTAATACTTGCAACATCCAACATAAAACTTGTTAAAGTCTTTCGTTTTTGTATAAATGTTAAAGTGTATAACTGTGTGTCCATACATACATATGTATGTATATGTAAGACGTTTATATGTTTTCACCTTGTATGTAAACTGTTTTAAATATCATATATAGACATTTGTATTGGAATAACCAACAAAAATTATATTTGAATACAAGAGTATCTCTACCACAGAAATAAAACACATTATATATAACCTAGCAAACACAAAGATTTAATATTGATATTTAAATTGAAAAAAAAAAGAAAAATAGTTCATTTCATAATATTTGTAACATATTCAAACTGTTTATTTTAATGTTTACTGGGTTAAGTTTATATGTAAATACAGATGTGAATATTGTGTCTGTATTACCTGGTACAAGTACAAAAAACATACGTTAAGTAATGTTTTTAACTGTATATGTGTGTGTTATACACAAGGGTCACATAAAATATGCATTAAAACAAAGACTATTATACCAAGATTACATTTATGTATTAAAAATGGTGGGTATATACATATACTATCTAAATTTCATATACAAATGTAATTTAAGAATCTTATATAATATAAAACTCAATGTGGAGAAGTTAGATCAGAAAGTTATAAAAACTAAAGTAAAGGGAAATACGTTCAAAATTAGTACAAAATATAAACGAACAAATAGTAAAATACAATAACGTTTTTCAAAGAACCTTCAAAAAATGTTACTCGGGACACCCTAATATGTATGTATGTATGGTATATCAAATATAAATACATACATATGTTTTATTTCCTTTTTTTTAAATTAAGCTGAATTAAACAGTAGCTGAATAATAAATAAGAACGCTTTAAAATTCTCTTTTAAGCCTGAGGAGAATACTGTTGTTTCCCCCATTTAAATAATATTTTACAAATTTTCTGCATATAAATTAAATCAGTCTGGTCCAGAAAAGATTTTTTAATCTGCTTTATAGTCTTACTTATATTCTATTGCACAGTTTGAACAACAGTCACTACTAAAATCTAGTTTATAGTCGAGACTATAGTCCAGACAATAGTGTACTACAAGGATTATAGTCTAGTCAAAATCAGGACTAAAGTTAAGTCAAAATCAGGACTAAAGTCTAGTATATTTTTTCTCTTATAGTCTGTTCTATGTATTCTCAATAGTCACTGTAACCTGTAGTCTAAACTATAGTATATAGTCTAAACTATAGTATATAGTCTAAACTATAGTATAATCAGTAGTCAAGTTTATAGTCAGAACTATAGCACAGACTATAGTCCGTAGTCTATTAACAAGACTATGATGTTGTCTAAAACCAGGACTATAATCTGGTCTATATTCAATTTAATTTGGTCTATATCTTTGTCTATATGTAGTAATTTGTCTTAGTCTTTATTCTGGATAATAGCTTAGTCTATAGTCTAATCTTTAGTCTGGATTACAATATAAACAATAGTCTAATCTATAGTTTGGACTAATGTATAGTCTATAGTCAAGACAATTATTCTAAACTATACTCTAGTCCATAGTCTATTATCAGGACTAATTTCTTATCTACAATCTAGACTATTGTCTAGACTATATTATGATCCATAGTCTATTAACAGGACTAAATTCTAATATATAATCAGGTCTATTATATGAAATATAGTCTTGTCTATATTGTGGACTATATACAATTCTATAGTCTGGTCGATATTCTAATCTATGCAGTCGATTTAGTCTGGACTATAAGTGGACTATAGCTTACAGTATAGCCTTTTCTATAGCTTTCATTATAGTCTAGACTATAATTTATTCTATAGTCTAGACTGAGGTCTAGGATGTAGTCAGAACTATATCCTAGACTTTTGTCCATAGTCTATTAAAAGAACTATAGTTTAGTTTTTAATGAGGACTATGATCTAGTCTATAAACAGGACTTTAATCTGTTCAATAGTTTATTCTATTTTTTGGACTAGACTATATACCATACTAAAGTTCATAGACTATAGTCTAGGCTATACTCCGAACTATAGCCTAGTCTATATTCCGTACAAGAAACTAGTCTATAGTCTGAAATATAGTCAAGTCTTTTGTCTATAATCTGAACTTTAATCTTTAGACGGTCTATAGTGAAGCCTTTAGACAGGGCTATGGTATTAATCCAGTTTAAAGACTATCTAATGAAAAAATAGTCTTATATGTAAACTACTGTATAATGTGTTCTATAATTTAAATATAGCTACAGTCTGGACTATAGTCTAGTATATACCTAAATGGTTCCTTAAAATTCAAACATGTTTTTTGGGTTTCTATATATTGTAGCCATTATATTATCCTCCACTGTTTACAGTTTTGTTACTATTACCATTTATTTGTGTTACTTGCTTATTCTCTACATACATTTATAGCAACTACAACATAATACGGGTCTACTTATATCCTTGTGTGTGTTGCCATAATAAAAAAAAGAGTATATTGTGTGGAAAAGTATTTTTTGTTTGGTGCACATACACATTTAACAATGTAAAAATGTACATATGTATTATGTTTTGTAGGGTTTTGTTTTATTTTGTGTTAAATTTTATGTTTTGTATGTGTTAGTTTTTTTTTAAATTTAAACAAATATAAGTTATATTTTGTTTATTCAAGTCCTTAGAAAATACACAACAATAGTTAAATTTTAAATAATTAACTTAATACTTGTCCTAGCGAGCTCATATGCTTGTGTGCATGATGTATGAATGTACGTGAACTGTTTTGTTTGCATTGTTAAACTTTTTTTGTTATTTTCTGAATAAAATCCCTTGCTGTAATGGCAAGTTTTCACTAGAATTATTTGTTTAACTGAGAAATCAAGGTGCTAAAATATTTGTTTACTGCAGCAGAAAAAATAAATAAAACAAAAAAAATCCTAACAATTTCAACTTTTAACTTGAAATCTAGGCATAAATATTAAATTAAATTTTAGTTTTTCCAAACAATATGCTTAAAGTAAATACGAATTCAACAGAAAGCTTAATTTAAGTTCCTGTATAAAATTAAAATATAGGTTAATAAAATATACTATTTTCTTTACCTATTTTTATAATATTTTTACTAAATGTAGTAATATATATTTTGTTTTAAATGACAGTTAAAATTTTTTTCCTGTTGAATGATGACCTTGCCTGTATTGGCCTTTAAGATAACACGATGAAATAAATATTTACAATTATTAAATACAGAAAGCCCATTGAACTGTAAATTCATTTAACCATTTATGACCAAACAATTTTTTATTTGTTTTTATTGTTTGTATGTATGGGAAATATTTTTGAATGATTATAGTATAGATTATGTATAGACTAGACTATAGACTAAACTATAGACTAGACTATAAATTAGACTATAGACTAGACTATAGACTAGACTATAGACTACACTATAGACTAGACTATAGACTAGACTATAGACTAGACTATAGACTAGACTATAGACTAGACTATAGACTAGACTATAGACTAGACTATATACTAGACTATAGACTAGACTATAGACTAGACTACATTATAGACTATACATACATATGGACTGGAAGGCATATAGACTAGACTGTGTATAGAATAGACTATATAGATACTTAGCTACAAAGTATTATTCAAAAAGATTTCATTTGTTGCAGCATTCAAAAATATTTTCAGCTGAGGTGTATGCTTTTCTACCCTATGACTTTACTACCTTTAGCACACTCTTGGAATAGTATTAAATAATTAGAAACTATCGCCTTTTCTTCACTTTCCCCTTATACTATTGCCATGATAAAAAATGTCTAGGGATCGTTTATTTTTCCTGTATTTCTTTGTTGTAGCTAACTTTTAGGCAGACATTTTGATTTGTTTACATATGGTCATTCAATAAAAATTCAAATAGTAGGAAATACCAAGAGAGAAAAAACTTCAACAAGCGCTCAGCCGCACAGTGGTATAGGAAAAAAAAAAGAGGGAAATAATTCGGTAACTTCTAAACGGTTAATCCGATTTTAATGAAATTTGGTATGCACAAAGAGAAGGTGTTGTCGAG
>NC_060953.1:39383311-39384493 GCF_022045245.1 Lucilia cuprina | reverse complement strand
AACACCTCCTCTTTGTGCATACCAAATTTCATTAAAATCGGATTAACCGTTTAGAAGTTACCGAATTATTTCCCTCTTTTTTTTTTCCTATACCACTGTGAGCCGTTTAATTAAAAAATACTTTATTTTTTTGGTTTTGGCAATTTTAAGCACCGTTTACTTTTGTTTTATGTAAGGCAAACATACAGACATATCTATTGTATATACAAATATACATTTTTTATTTCTGCAGTGACTTTTGTTTGCATTCTTTTGAGGCTTAAGTCCCCAACAGCGAAAACATAAGTACAAAATAAAGATATGAGAAAAATTTATGAAAAAAAAAATAACTCTAGTATCTGTGTTTTTAAAATATTTAAAATGAAAAGGGTAAAACATCTATTAATCATTAATTTTATTTTATTTAACAGTATGCATTTCATTTAAGGTCTTCTGATGTTTTTTCCGTTTCAGTTTTTGGGATCCATGACCTTTAGTCTACTTACATATTTTACTATTTATTACATAAAAGTATTCATTCAGATTTCCACTTTTTTTGCTTAGTTACCCTTTTTTAGCCTTGTTGGAAGTTCGTTTTTATTTTATTTAATTTTGAGTTTGTTTCTTTGCTGTATTATGTTGTATAAGACGAAGGTTATCATGGAATTATTTATATGTATTTTGATACACCAACTACGACTTATTTGTAAATAAATAGATCTTCCTTTCATTCACTAGATACACGTACTACTATTTTCGTTTATTCTATTATTTTTTTTTTTTCCTTTTTCAAACGGCATCAAATGTTGACGTCTGTGGCAGGTCTTTTTTATATATCCTACTTTTTCGACTCTTTTCTGCTATTCAAATCACGTTCTATATTATGATTTATTATCAATGGTACTTTTTGTAACTGGTATAAATAAAACTTTATATGAATTTTTCTGTATTAAGGAGAGTTATAAGAAAAATGTATTTATATTTAAGTAATTGTCTGTTTTTTATTTTATCCAAAACTGTTCCGAATATAAAATTTGCATTTTTATGTCGATTGTCCAAGGGAATTGTTAGACAAGAGTTTTTGTTATGGTTATACTCTTAATTAAATTTGTTATTTGTACTGTGGAATACATATTATTAAAAGGTTTTCTTAGAACTAGAACTGAACTAAAACTAAAACTATAACTCGAACTGAACCAGAAC
>NC_060953.1:39341314-39383211 GCF_022045245.1 Lucilia cuprina | reverse complement strand
TAGAACTGAACTAGAACTGAACTAGAACTGAACCAGAACTGAACTAGAACTGAACTAGAACTGAACTAGAACTGAACTAGAACTGAACTAGAACTGAACTAGAAATGAGCTAGAACCGAATATATTTAAAACACGTTGATCTTAGAGTGGATTTATGTTTTTAAACAACTCTTTTTTCTTCTTAACAAACTCACTGTTACAGTGGTAATTTCCTGGGTAAATTGTGTATGGGGTTGGCATTGAAAACTCTAAAATAACTTGATGAGTGCTGACATAATAAATTGATTGGTATCTTGTGTATTATTATTGTTATTATGTTTGTTGTTTTCGTTGTTAATGTTAATGGTCTTATTGTATTATAAAAACTTTCATATTCACATACATTTTTATATACAAATATATTTGGTAAAAGCAAGAATTTATGTATTGTTCGTATAACAAAAACTTCAATACTTATAAAAACTTTGTAATATCCTTAAGATAATTTAATAATATTTATAGATATTGCTTTTTAGTAGGCTTTGGCACAACTTCTCCTAACACTTTATATTTCTTTATGTATCGATTTTTGTATTACAAACATTATTATAAGTTTTTGTTTCTTCTTCTGCTGCTGTTGTTTATCTTTTTAAATTGTTATTAGGTGTAAAAATTTTACACAAAATTATGTTAATATATTTTATGTGTAATAGTGGCTACAAGAGTATTAATTTAATTTACAGCAAAATAATGTTTAGTGTTTATTTGAAGGAATGTGAATAATATATTTACTAACTAAAAGTATGCTATAAATAATGTTGATTATTTTATGCTAAACATACTTAAATTATATTTCAGATTTCTTTGTTTTTTCTTTATTGTTTTTTTGGAAGTTAATTAATGTTTATTAATTGTTAGGGATTTTTAATAAAATGTTTTTTAACATAGGTAATGATGATTTGCTAGTTGTTTGAGATTATTATTCATGTTTAGTTTTCTGTAAATAATTAAGTTTATCTTAAACAAGCCATTAATGAGATTGCATTTTAGTTGTATGAAAAAATCCCTCAAAATATGCTTTAGATTTTTGTATTTAATTAACAGTTAAAATTATACAATAATATTTATGTTACTATTACGGAATGATATAGTTTGGCATTTCTAAAGAAAAATGGTCCGTGAAACAAGATTTATAATAAATTTTTACATAAATTTGATTTGGGTCAACTAAATAAATCATTGTTGTCTCTGACTTGATTAACTTACAAATTACTTTCGAAAATGCCAAAGAAAAATAAATGTCAAATGTAAAAATTTTATATTTATTTCCCAAAAAAGTTCTATATTCAGTTTGCCAACAATAAATCAAATAAAAGTTTATTTTTCCTCATTTCTTTTTTTTTTTTTGGTGGACCAGCACTTAGACTTGTTATCATAATTTAAAATGAAACCACAATTTCCAAAAAGCCTGTTCTAATTATGTTACAAATATATAAATATGTGTTTTTTTTCGTTTATAATTTAACCTTAAATAGCCCGACTACCATAAAATCAGAAAATAAAAACCATAACGAAAACTTGTCGTAGACATTTAAAAAATTTTTTGACAACTTTCGTCCTTTTTTTTTGCTTGCAAAAAGGATGGAGGCTAAAATGACTTGCTTTTTTTTTTAGAGGCTGCAGACAAAGCACACAATTTGCCTGGATACGTACAACACAGAATTTTTAAAATAATAAAAAATATGACAACATTTAAACGTTAGTCTACTGTATGAATACAACTAGCAACCAGTTGGCACTTATCATTTATGAGCAACAAAAACAAATAGTAAAAAAGTTAGTATAAAAACAATATGACACAACCAGTCATTGTCATCTGCAAAAAAAAAACCTCTACAAAGGGGGAATAAAAATTTTACAAATACCCAGCAAACTTAAAGGAGTTTTTAAAGCGAGAATTTGAAGCTTTTTTTGTTAAAAAAAGTTTTAAAGTAATTATTAGTTTAAAAAGCTTTAGAAATAAAATTTTGAAAAGTTTTTGTTGAAACCTTAGTTTTCTTTTTTCTTAAAAATGAGGTGTAAATCTTAAAACTTTAAGTATAATTTAAACACCCTTACAAATAACTTCCCAGCAAAAAAAAAAAAGAAAACAACTTCTAAATCCAGTAGGAATCCGTTGTTACACGGGTGGCTCTAAATTGGGGAATAAAGTGGGACTGGGTTTCTATATTGAAGATCCAGAAGCAGAAATATACCACCGTTTACCAAATCATAATACAAGCTTCTAGGCAGAAGTACGAGCAATAACGGAATGCGTAAATCGGATTAGAATAAATATGGCGCCCACAGCGCTTAATATATTTACCGACAGTCAGAAAGCAATTAGGACGATATCAGGAGATAGAACTAAATCTAAGACCGTATTGGATTGTAACAAAACTTTAACCAAATACTCAGAAGGGAGCTCGAGGCTGTTAACCTGACAAACGCAAAACAATTCGACGCAACAAAGGCTGAACTAAAAATATGGGTGAGAGAATTCCATAAGGCCGCTTGGAATAATGAAACAGTGAGTACAACCACAAACCACGATCCTGATGAGAGCAAGACGAAAAATCTCCTCAAAATGAGCAAGTCTGAAGTTAGTATGAAAGTATGTATTCTGATTGGACTCACAGGAATACGAGCACATTTATGCAAATTGGACGTACGGATTCAGATGTATGGAGAGCATATGGAGAGAACAACGAAACTCTGGAGCACTTTCTTTGCCACTATCAGACATTTGTCGAAGTTAAATCCAAGTATCTAAGAAGTGATGTTATTCCGCAAATAACATTCCTAACTAACACTGATTGGAAAATTCTTAGGAATTACGTTCAGGAAAGTGAGTTTCTGAACACTAAAAACTAATTCATTCAATTTTTTTCTCATGATAAGGAGCGCACAACAGGCTCGATTGTGGCCTAGGGGTATATTTTCGGATTTGATGTAGTATACATCCTCCTATAAACCTAACCTAACCTAAAGCATCAAAAAGAAAAAAATACTGAATGAAAATACTGAAAAATATCTGAAGAAGTGATGATTTTAACAGGGTTACAAATTCACTACTTCTGAAGTCATTCTCAAGCAGTTTATTTATTTTTTTGAAGTTCAATGCAAATGTATACTACATTATATAATAAAAATAATTTGGCTTAAATAATATTTTAAACAATATTAATATTATCAAAGGAATTTCACATATTTTACATAAATCTCCAACTCTAATCTTTATAACTAAAAATATTTTTTTATGACTTTCGATTCTTAGAAAGTCATTAAAATCATTTTCACAGTTCCTTAGTATAACTTTTGAAGTGGGAAAATTCAGATAGCTAAATGCAAATTGTCAAATAGTTCCCATTAGTACAATTAGTAAGGACTTAAAAGTCACCGAAAATATCTTGTGGGCAAAGCAAGATATAGGTCAATGATTAGCGAATATTTCTCTTATTATTATAATTTCTATAGAGAATTAAATTTCTATATTCCTTGAGTCCCCTAAGTTAGACAATAGAGTAATTATAGACAAATACCTACATAGACTTCTCAATAGTTGATAGGTTATCCCAACTTCCCAACAAAAACTTTCATTACCAGGTGAGGGGTAAAATTACAAAAAAAAATACTTACACATTAACATATTATGTCATTATTTTACCATGGTGATGTCATTGAAGGCAAGTAATTAGAAAACTCAGTCGGTGTAAATCGTATGAAAGAAACTTTTAAAATTTCTATATCTTCACGTAAAAGCTGACTAATAAATAAGAAAGTATTTAAACAACACATTATTTATAAGACGTCATTAAAGTGCTTCTATGTAATCATAACGATATGTAGTAGCGACTGAAAAGTATGTTAGGAGGTAAGTGGTTAGAATTGCAAGTAATTATCAAGTCTTTACAGAGTAACTACTGAACCGACTTGTCTATTGAATAGACTAGTTTGTATAATATTCTATTCTTCCAAAGAAGAGAAAAAGAAGTAGAATTTACTCCTTATAAGTACTGAAAAGAACATGAAAGTGTATTGATTTTAACACAGGCTTGTCACTACATCTGAAGTCATTCTCAGGAAGATTTTCTTTTTTTTGGATGTTTAACTAATAAATGAAATTTTAAACAAAACTGGATTATTTTCGCTTCTTTGGAAGTTAATAAAGATCACTTCCACAGAAGGCAAACAGAAGGCTCTTCATGAAGTGTTTATTCTTTTGGAAGTACTTTGTTTTATTCTTGCTGGAAATGGTTTACATATTAATCAATAGACTAGTCAATGTCCTAGTTCATAGACACGTTCATACTCAAAAGGCGTGTGGTTAAAAATACATAATTTTTGGTTGGACTGAAATTATTAAACTCGTTTTAATAGTCTTCATATTCTTAAGAAGGGTATACATAGGTTTGTAATTCCGTTTGTAATTTCCCGATCCTATAAAGTATACATACTTTGAAGCATTAAATATATGTCTATCTGTGTATCTGTTAAAATCAACTTTTTAAAGACTGGAAAACATTAAGAGCTAAATCTTTAATAAATCTATCAAATCTACTTTCAAGAAGTTTAAAACCAGCAAAATTGGTTCACAAATGACGTATGTATGAGCAACCTCTAAAAAATTCGTACACGATTGAAAATTTGTTTAGGATTGAAGGGTCATGCATACTATTTATACGCCTTTTTTCACTAACTGTTCATATGAATATCAAATTTATAGTTTCCCAGATATAAAAATTTTAGCATTTGATTAATATAAAAGATGCCACGCCTATTTTACCCTTAAAATAATAAAAATAACTATTAAAAAAATTGGTCACTCTAGCTTTTACAGTTTGCAAGATATACTATAAATATACGTTAGTTGTCAAAAAATTAAAATTTAATTTTCTGTGGCCGCATATTGGTTTTGCCAACAAATTCCTTTTGATACAAAATGTCAAAGAAAATTCTTCTTTTGCTGGGTTGCAACTATCCAACACAGCCATTAAAAATATGGAAAAACATTAAAATGATGTTTATTTTACGAAAGTTTCAATATGTGTTTTTATGCATAAAAATGTTTAATGTTTTTGTTTTTCTTTTTTTTTCGCTTCATAAAAATGTTTGAAAATAAAAGCCCACAAGAAATTAAAAAACAAAAATATCTTCTCTAGGCCTTCAGCCGACTTACAAATACAAAATAATAAACTTGTGAAATTTATTTTTGTTTCATAGTCTTCTTAAACGAGTTTCTCTTTTCTTCTTTTTTAGCCTTAATGTAATGGGCAAAATATTTAATTTTAATATTTTTTATAGCTTTATATAATAATTATCATTAGCAACATAAAAAAAGTTATTTCTTTTAATAGATTTTTTGGCAAATAAAATGGAATTTAATTTTAAAGCTTAAGATTAAAATTAATGAGAAATTTTAATAAATTAATATAAAAGAATTTTTGGTAAGTAATTTAAATGGCTTATTCATAGACAAACTGTAAATAAAATTTTGTTTGGAATTTTGTTTGTTTTATAAACCTTTTCTAAAACAGGGTGTAGTTTATTACGCGGTCCTATGGACCAATAAGCTTACGTCCTTCCTACTTAAAACCTTGGAATGTCTAGTCGATAGTACAGTAGCAGTATATCAGACAAAAACCTTGAATATAAGCAGCATACTTGTCAAAAGTAACGTTTGTTGGAATCCGCTTGTTTGTGCTTCGATAGCAAACTGTATACATTAGCGGTATACATAGACATCGAAGTCGCTTAATAACGTAAACACTGTTAATCTTATCTAATCATTAAACCAGTTTTATGATGACTGGGTGCTCTGTAACGGGATCAACTATACTCTAAGGAACATATAGATAAACTGCGATATGTACGATAAAAGTATCAGGAAAAAGGTATTTCAGCATTTTTGTCACCTTTACTTAGGGTTAATATTAATTAAGGAGGCACTGCAGATGTCCTTGAATTAAGCACAACCGAGAGGACCCAATAATGTATATTGGCTTTTTAAAAGTGTAATAAAAACAATTCTAGCTTATGCTTCAACAATATCATAGACCTCTTTGGACTTTTAAAATTTAAAGAACGATTTAATTTGAAACATTAAAAAAGTATTAATTGTTAAAATTACTCCTTTAATCAGTAAGCTATCGAAATGTAGAAAAAGAGGGGACTATTGGGTTCTTTTATATACTTTTATTGACTCATGATTATGCATGTTTATTTTCTTGGTTCTGGGTTCCATATTAGAGAAACCATAAAGCAACCCCCCTTTTTAAATCTAATAAGTTGCAACTTCCAAAAGTAATGAATTTGGAAACAAAATGAACAAGAAAATCTTGTGTAAAAACATCATTTCTGTAAGTCTTCTTCAGAACTTCCATTGAGTAAATTCTACTTCTTATAAACTTCTTTGGAAGTTATAGTTATACCCACAATCATGAGGATATATCAAATTCTCATTGATCATAGACACACAAAAGTATATAGCCATGTCTGTCCGTCTGTCCGTCTATCTGTTGATAGAGTCAGCACGATAGAGTCCGAACGGAAAGAACTAGAGGGTAAAGTAAAGATTAAATTTTCCACAAATATTTCTTATATTTAAGGTTTGTTTAGTATTGGAAATATGCAATATCGGTCCATATTTTCGCATAGCCCCCATGCAAATGGGCCCAAATCTATTTTAAAATTGCAAGTATATCAAAGAAATTCGACATTTTATGAGGATCGGTCCATAATATATATGGTCCCTTCAAAAATAACTTAACGCCCATTACTGACTTGAAAATACTAGTTAAGCACAGAAATTCGATATAAGTATGTTTTTTACAAGCAAAAAGTTATTTTCCTAATTTGATGAAGATCGGTCCATATATACATATATAAGGCCCAGGAGCATAGCGCAAAATTTAGATATAAAAAAGTTTTTTTATGATCACAATCTCTCCACTGAGTTTTACATGAACCGGTCCATGATTGACCCTACCCGCTTCAGAAAACTAATTTAACGAACATTTCTGTGCGTTTATAGAAAATCATTCTATTTAGGGCATACGGTTTTATGGTGGATATATAATATTCGGCATTTTCGAATATAACACTCTTTCTTGTTTTAGCTGAAAAGTTTTATATTGTAAAATTTTTCTAACGACACCTAGACGTATAAGTGTTAGTGATATATTGATATCACAAATATTAAGTATACGCCTATAAAGAATATACAAATTTCATGAGCTACTATTTCACTTAGAATCAAGTTTCTTTAAACTTTTATTAGTCTCACATTTTCCTTTAATAATTTATTGTATTTCACTATTTTATGCAAAACAAAAAAGAACTTGAAGATATTCAAATAATTTAAAATGCATTTTTAATCTTATTTTTTTATAAAACCATATTGTGTTAGTTACCAAGTACCACCTTAAAATGTTTGCCGTGTTCAATGACAAATGAAACAAAAAGCTTTTAGTTTTTAATTCTTTTTTGCAAATATTTATAAATTTTTAATGAATTTGTTTTAATTTTATATACCTTTTAACAATCGAATCAACTTTTTTTAATTTAAATTGCACTAAAAATTAAAATCTAACCTTGTGTTAAAATTTATTTATATTTGACAAACAACAGAGTAGAGTATGCACTTAAGTGTCCTTGCAAATCACTATTTTGTTGTACTCTTTCCTTCTTAGTATTTATTTAGTTGTTATACTATTATAGCTTTTTGTATTTTTTCTTTTTTTTCGAACTAAAAAACAAGCTAATTTATCATAATGTTATAATTAGTTGACAACATGTGTTCTCTTTTAAAAAGTAGAAATGTTTTGACAAGTTAAACTATATCTATGAAGGGTATTTATGATAGTTGATAATAATGGAGAGAGAGAGGGAAAAAAATTTGTAAATGGAGAACTTATTTCGCTGTGTTGATGGCACTCATAATAAACAAAGACGAACAATTTGTTATTTAAGAAAGATTTACAAAGTTTGTAAAATTACGTGAATGTCAAAAAAAAAAATCATTCAGCGAAATAACTATGAAAAAGGATTAAATGTCATTAAGAGAAACAAGCCTATATAAAAAGCCGTTTCGTATTCTCCCCCGGATATTTCAGTCCACCACTGCTTCAACATTATACGTATGTATTGTAAGACAAATGACATTGAAATACATTTAAACTAAATTCACAATGTCTTCTTGTGTAGGGTATTTAAAAGAACAATACCAACTTATGTAGACAGAAGAGAACATAACAAAAAAAACAAAAAAAAAAAAAAATAAACAACGAAACAAAAACATTAGTAAGGACGAGCAAATTGCAGGCAAAAGAAAAAGCATTAGTAAAAATGACAAAATAGATCCTTGACATTTTAACATTAAATAAAATATTTACTGCTTCACTTAACTCACACAGAACAAATGATAAAAACAAAAGCAAATATTCATGCAAACAGATGCATATGTAGATGTTTGCATGCACAATTATACACATATATTCACAAATTTTTACGAGGTTCGAAGACTGCTCGCATTTATATTTAATTTGTCCTATATTTGAGAATAGACTTTTGTCTGTTCTATAATCTAGATTACAGTAAGATCTATAGTCTTGACTACAGTATGTTCTAAAGTCTAGAACATAAACGGTCTGTTTTAAGGTTTAGACTATAGTCTATTCTACAGTCTAGAGGATAGTCTTTTCTATGGTCTAGATAAAAGTCTATTCTATAGTCTAGACTATATTCTGAGACTAGACTATTGTTTGTTCTATAGTCTAGTTTTATTGTTTGTACTATAACCTAGGATATCGTCTATTCTATAGTCCAGAATTTAGTCTATTCTATAGTCTAGAACTAAGGATATTCTATAGTTTAGACTATAGTCTGTTCTATAGTCTAGACTATAATGTTTTCTTTAGTCTAGACTATAGTCTTTTCTATAGTCTATTCTCTAGGCTGTCTATTTAATAGACAAAAATTTACTTTGTTCTACAGACTACACTTTTTTTAGTTCTTTAGTATAGACTATAGTATATAGTCTGCCCCATAGTCTAGACTACAGTCTGTTCTGTTGTCTATAGTCTTGTTGTGTCAACTATTCTATAGTCTAGATGATAGTCTGTTCTATAGTCCACACTATAGATCATTATCTTGTTTATAGTCCATACTATAATATGTTCTATAGTCGACACTATTGATTGTTCTATAGTCTATTCTACAATCCCGACTATTTTCTCCTCTAGAAGCTAGACTATAGTCTGTGCTATAGTCCACACCTATTAGTCTTGTCCATAATCTTTTTTATCTGTAGTCTAGACTATAGTCTGCTTTGTTTGTTCTATATAGTAGAATATATAATCTAGTCTACTGATGACTAAATTCGACTAGAATCTATAAAAACTAATGTCCAATCTTTTGTATCGACAATAGTTTGTTTTTAAGCCTCTACTATAGTTGACTATATGGTATCAACTCTTATCATATTTAATTTAATCTTGACAGAAATATAATCTAGATTGTACTTATTCTATAGACTCCAATTTAGTCTCGAGTAGATAATAAAATTTACTTATATTATCTCACCTTTATTCTATTATATTGTATCTTTTAATAAACTATTTTATTGTTCCGACTGTAGACTATTGTAGCGACTATAGTCAGTTTTGTTCAAAAGTCTCATACCTAGTGTTTCTATAGACTATATTGACTGAGTAAGCTCTTATTATACCCTACATCACTTTAGTAGGGAGGGTATATTGGGTTTGTGCTGATGTTTTTAACGCATAATAATACTGATCCTATACCCATCTTAAAGTATACCAATCGGCTCAGAATCATCTGAGTCGATTTAGATATGTCCGTCTATCCGTCCGTCCGTCCATGTAAACTTTGTAATCAAACAACAGGTCGCAATTTTGAAGATTATTTAATGAAATTTGGTATATGATCTTCCATTTTCCCAGGGACGAAGCCTATTGAAAATGGTTAAGATCGCCTAGCCCCCATACAACTGAACAACCGAATAGGGCTTTCAAACCTTGTAATCAAACAACAGGTCGATTGGTTTATATCGATCTATTATTTCACCTAGCCCCCATACAACTGAACCCGTTGAATTTGGCATTTAAGTTCATTATTATGTTTAGTATACTCATATCTCGATAAAAAGCTGCAAAACCAAGTTCTATACTAAACTTGATGACTTTCATGAATTATATTATAAAAGGTCCTCATATGACCGTAGCCCCTATAAAAAGCCTCCATCAAAATTTCACTTAAATGTCCACAATTTTATTCAACAATAAACGGCTTAAGTATATATCTGAGGTAAGGTATATTTTATTTTTGTAAAAAGTGTAGGGTAGTATATGTTCGGCCTCCCCCGACTATAACTTCTTACTTGTTTTAAATTTGAATTTGTTCATAGCTCCATAAATAATTCCTTTAAAATTTTATTTAAACCTCTTCTACGGACTCTCGCATATTTTCTGGAAACTCATACATAATGCACACAAATTATGCAGAAAGTGATAAAGAAAAGCATGTTGGTTTTGCAAGTTTTCTTCTTACGTTCCATTTTTATTTGAAATAAAAGCAAATAAAACAGCATTGACAGCGAGACAATACTGACTGTCTATGGTGTTGAAAATGAAGATGACAGTGGTGAGGGTGAGTAGTACATAATAATGAAGACATGACAAGGAACAAGGAGTGCTATAAATGATGAGGAACCAGCTGTAGAAGAACAATAACAAAGACAATAAAAATATTATCCTTGTTGCATATGCAATTATTTATTTTTTTTCTCCTTACCAAGTATAAGTATGTTCTCTTTGTTTTTTGTAGAGTAAAAGTGTAAATGTGGGTGTGTAAGTAAGCAAGTGTGACGGATTTTGTATGTATGTTATCTACACAATCAACAAATGACTATGAGTGTCCATTTTAAGTATTGTAGATTTTTTTAAAAACTTAAAAACATTAAATTTGTAGACATAACACATATGCTTGCGTATGTATATGTATTTTCATGTTAAGTGTCCTTAGTTGAAGTAAAAAATGCTTGATATGTTACGAGTTAAATGCTACTTTTCCTGCTATTATCATTTGGCTTTAATGTAAGGATGATAATTTTTTATACATATGGTGAACGTATTTATATTTGTAAAGCTTTACAGTTTTTTTTTGTTTTAAAGGGTAATTGTAAAAGTTTTCTTTATTTTTTTACCCTCTTTATGAGCCCACCATTAAATGGCAATATGACATGTGTATAGTTGACATTATCGCATAATATATTTACGTTTTTTTCTTCTGCTATTATATGTTTTTCAATGTTCATTTTTCATTATTTCTAGGAAAAAATACATGTATGTATGTCACTTTGGGTTACTGTATTTAATGGCAGGTTAAATGTCATTTTGAAATTAAAAGTTTTAACAAAAGGCAATTTTTTAAAGCTAATTATCTTAAAACAATTAATTGTCCTATATTTTATGGCTGTCAATTACATATTTATACCCTACACCAGTATAGTGAGGAGGGTATTATACGTTGGTGCTGAAGTTTGTAACACACAAAAATATTGGTCCTATACCCATCTTAAAGTATACGGATCGATTCAGAATCTTTTTTTAACGGTTAAGAAATGTCCGTCCGTCTGTCCGAATGGCTGGCTGGCTGTGATGTAAACCTAGTGCGCAAGGTACAGGCCGCAATTTTCGAAATATTTTAATGAAATTTTGACCAAACATGCTTTTTGGCACAGGGATGAAAATGGTTGAAATCGGTCCATTATTAAACAATAGAACATTATATGTTCTTACTAAAGTGTCATTATCATATATTTGCTTTATTCTTATCTATAGCGGCGCCTGTCAATAGTTTTGATTGCCAAGTAACAGTCTAAAATGTGTGAACATTATATTGTTCTGCATGTATAATTAAATATGGCTATATGAGTAGCCAATAGTCTTGACTATACAGTAGTTTATAGTTCTGACAACAGTCTATAATCTTAACTATAGAGTAACTTATAGTCTTCACCATAAAATAGTCAACAGTCTTATCTATTCAGTACACTATATCCATTACTATACAATAATCTATGCTCTTGAAAAGCCAATAATATTGAATGTGCAGTAGTCTATAGTCCATACTACTCTATAGGCAAGACTACAGAATACTCAATAGTCAAGATTTAATGCTACTCTATAGTCAAGACTACAGACTATACTAGATAGTAAATATAACTCAATTTTAAAGACCATAAAGTAATATGTGAAGACGTTGGACTTGTCAATAATCAAGACGCTACATTCAAAGCTACTCTTTTTTCAAGACTATCGAATACTCAATAGTCTAGACTATAGGCTACTTTATATTCAATATGATAGGCTGCTCTATGGTCAATAGCAGACTATTGGCTGCTCTATGGTCAAGACTTAGGCTAGAATAAGATTATATACTACCTTTTACTCTAGAGCATAGACTTCTATATAGTCAAGAACTTTCATTTTCGATTAGAACATCAATAGGTTATTTTTTTCTCTATACAAGCGGAACATTTTTGGTGTTTTATATTAATTGTAGAAATTTCTATAATCTAAGCTAGTGTTCAATATCCTCAGCATAAATTGTAGACAAACTTATATTCCTACCGGTAAAACGATAATACGAACTAGTTTACAGATCTCTCTATATATTGAATTAAATAGTCTATTATTATTTGGACTATAAAGATTTGCCGTGCTATTGACTATCTGTTTAGCATTAAATTATTATAATTATTATATTCTAATTTTAATATATTTATTTCGTTTGTAAACACTGATTTTTTACACAGTACGTATGAGTACTAACACATTAACATTCAAAATCAATAACACTCATACGTCTGTAATAATCAACTTAAACACAAAGAAAAAGATTATTAAAAATAAAATAATATTATTAAATTCTAATTTTTATGTATTTACTTCGTTTGTAAACACCTATTTTTTACACAGTACGTATGAGTACTAACAAATTAACCTTCACAATCAATAACACTCATACGTCTGTGATAATCAAGTTAAACACAAAGAAAAGCAATTTTTCACTTACCAAAAATTCCTTTTCGTACTTTTGAACAAAAATCCTTGTCTGCACTTTAGCATGAATAGAAAGACTGGCAACAGCAGACAATAAATTATATTTTCATTGAATTTATTAACATAACAATGATTTGTTCAATATTTACGGCACACTTTCAATATGAATATTTTACACATTTGTTACTTATAAAGGCTGTTAGTAGGTTTTTCTTTTTTGATTTTTTTTCTTATTATTTGTTTCTTTTGTTTTCTTTCTTCGTTTTATAACTTTTTTTCTCGACTTTCAATAATAACCACCACAACAATATGTTATAGCTTGAAATAATGTATTTTTAATTTCATAAACTTTTTTTTTGGTTATAAATAAAACACAAGCACCGACACATAAGCTAGAAACATTTAGATAGCAACTCGCCCGTTTAGTAGCATGGAGAAATTGAAGACACACGAAGAAAATATTTAGAAACACATTAATAATAAAAATTTATAGATTTTTTTTTGTTTTTGGTTTTACTTTTAGCCAACTGTGAAAAAGATTTTGTTGTTTTTTGTTATTTCTGTACTGCTAGCTGTTTATATTCATTAACTTTTAGCCAACAAAAAAAAATAATGATGACTGTGTAACAAACTTTTTAAATGATGTTAATCATCATCAAAATGATGATGTTGATAACGATTATTTACCTTAAATTTTTGGTAATATTTCCTTTTTCCTCTTTCCGTTTCTTTTTTTTTTTTTTTTTTGTCTGTGTATTTAGTTTGATTGATTTTTTTCTCGTATTTATTATATCTGCGGTTTTTTTTTTCTTTTATTAAAACATTACGTGTTTTATTTTATTTACTTAGCTTTTTTCTGTATACTTTTTCTATATTAAAGTTGTTGTATTGTACTTGTTTTTTGTTTTTCTATTATAAAACTGTAATTATTTTTATTGATTTTATTTTTTGTATCATAAACTATTGCCTGTGGTTTCTGCTTAACCACTCCTCTGGTCGTTTTTATTTTATTTATTTAAATTAGTTTGTTGTTTTAATATTTAGTTTGCCACTGTAGTTGTGGTTGTAGCTGTTTGCAGTTACTGCCACTTTACTCTACAATTTACCACCACAATTTAACTGCATATTTTTCATTTTTCAATAGTTTTATACACACTTACTGGCACAATCACATTAAATATACACGAGATCTCATATACATAGTTGTACAACAAATTCACAAATAAACACCATACCCTGCCACAATGTGGAAAGTAGTGTTTTTTTTAATATATTTTTATTACGAATTACTTAATATGAGAACTGTCACATGGGAAATTGACTGTATTTTCTTGTACTCTAGATATAAAAGGTAAAAAGGAATTATATTATATAAAATGTATGTATTTTTTTTAATTTTTTAAGTTAAATTTAACAATTGCATGACTCAGAACTTTGGGTTGGTTTAATAAATTATAAGATTACTGTTTATTTAAAGGTTAGTGACATTTAAAGAGTTTTTAAAAAAAATTTAAGACTTTATAGTTTAAGGACCAATTTTGCCGTTTTACTTGCAAAACTGTTGGTGTTTGAAAGTCTTTAAAAGTCTACAAAATAGTAAGCTAACAGTCTATTCTAGTGATTCGTCAATAGCTTTAAATTAAATAATCTATTGTTTGGTCTATTAAGATTTGATAACAGAACAGGCTATTTATTGAACTGCTCTTAGTACATGTAGAAAGATTTAACTTATATGACCTGCTGTTAATGAGAAACGCACTAGGTAATGTATAACCCGAAATATGTATCAGGGTCACTGACAGTAATAGCTACGTAATGAATTTTAGTCAAACATTCGTGTTAACTCAGGCACTCCATTAATGATTTCTATAACAGAAACAAGGACAACTTTTAGAAAATTTTTAAATTTTAAAGTTTTGCATGCGATTTATCAAAACTAGTTGTTTAATGTTGCTTTTTCAAAAGGCTGAAAGTAGATACATACATGTAGAGAGGTGAAGCTAACATTCTATACCAGTAATCCGTCAATAGGTTAGATTTAAGTAGTGTATTGGTCTACAGAGATTCGACAGCAGAACAGAATATAGACTGAACTGCAACAAATGCATTAAGGGTAATGCTTCGCTTCTTTGTTTAAAAGAACATCAAATAATTATGGAATTATGTTAATGAGAAAAGCACTGGACAAAACATTATCGAAAAAAGCAGGGGGTTACTCCGTATTTCGATTCGAAAGAATAAGTTTTCGAAACACAATATTCTACATACAGATTCGAAATGTTTTTGTTGCGAATCGAGTCAACGAGTAACCACCAGGATATGTATTGAAGTTTCTAATAGTAATAACTGGGCAATGTGGGTTTGTCAAAGTTACTAGCTAGGGCACCCCTTTAACAAATTATTTAGAAGTTTCTAAATAAGGGATAAAATTAAAACTTTTTCCACTTTCTCAGGAGAAGACCTACATTGTATCTTATCTTGATACAGACTGGATCATTAGACAAGATACGTGAACTTGTTAAAATGTAGTGGAAAACAGTTTTTGCACGAAATCTAAAGGCAAAAGTTTCGAAAACCTTAATCACACTACGTCCACAACTCTAGACTATAGCTTACCTCTTCATAGAGGGATTAAATAAAGGATTTATTCAATGACATAAAAGTTTAAGGAAAGTAAAAAGGAAGAAATTACTTATTGGCCTATCCCAATTTTGTTTATACGACTGATGTAATAAAACTATCTATAGTGAAATTCCAATCCTTTACTTTTAGACATAACGACTGTCCTGCTTCTCTTTTATATTTCATCCATTTATTAGAACAAACATTCTAAGATTAAATAATAATAAAAAAATTAATATATTCCAAGACTATTTGCAGTATTATTTCTACTACAGGGCGGATGAGTGATATTTTAACACTTATACGACACATATATTTATTATAATGAAATATGTATGTAGAAGTAATTGGCTTTATTTTACAAGCTTTGATTTTATTTGCAATGATAGTTTCTGAGTTAATTTTAAAGTCAATTAAGGATAAAACAAATTTTTTATTAAAACATTCCAAAATTGAATTTGTTAAAAATACTTTTAAATATTTCAAATAAATATAATTTTATGTTTAGTTAGAGTCAATACATTACATTTTCTACTGAAGAACAGTAAAAACTTCTTAAAGTATTTTTAGCAGTGTGAATATTAAAATTAATTTTTTTTTAAAATTATTTAGACATAGAATTAGGACGATTCTTTAATATATCTTGTTTAATCTTCACAACAGTGTTAAGAGTTTCAGCTTGTTAATTTTTTTTTTAAATATTCAAGCATTTAAGCAGTTTTTTAAACAACTCCGGAATATATTTACCTATTGTTGACTTAAAACAGAAGATTTTCTTCAAGAAAGCTCATAAGGGAGTAGCGGTAAATGGTTCTATTCTTATAAATTTTGATAGAGGGATTTGCTACCACTTCAAAATTATTGACGTAGAATTAAATCGTGTTATTATGCCATTCACCTTCGTGAGAAGGGTATATATAAGTTTGTCATTCCGTTTGTAATTTCTATATTATAATTTTCCGGCCCTATAAAGTATATATATTCTGGATCCTTATAGAGTCGATTAAGCCATGTCCGTCTGTCTGTCTGTTGAAATCAGTTTTTAGACATGCTTTTGAGAAGCATGATAAAACTAAATTTTGCAGATTTTTGTTGACATAATGGAATATTTAAAGTAGTTATGAGCTTAAAAGCTCTAATCAGGGCATACGGTTGTATGGGGGCTAGGCGAAATAATGAACCAATTCCAATCATATTTAAAAGCGTTCATCCGTGGACCAAAAGATAAGTATGTGCCAAATTTCATCAAATTATTGACAGACGGACGGACGGACAGACGGACGGACGGACAGACGGACATAGCTAAATCGACCCATAAGGTGAATCTGAGCCAATTGAAACACTTATAGGTGGGTGTAGGACAAATATTTTTGAGTGATAAAAACATTACGAAGCATTTTGTTTTACTTATTTTCTTTGTAGCAAAAAATTTTTGGTTTTGGAGGCGCTTGATTTGTATCCGTGTGTGATCTAGTAAACCAATTAGTTCATAATGTTTTATTGTATTTTCTTTCAAATTTATATCTTTGGAAATTCTAACAAATTCTTACTTCTTGAAATTACTTTACTGTAATGCTTTAAAAGCTTCATATACAAAGGATTAAATTTTACCAAATTTATTCTTTTGTATTAATGTTTGATTTTGTTTTAAACTATTAAACTTTTCCAAAACTATGTCATAATATTCTTTTGTAAAGCAGTTTAAGCATTTCTTCCGATTAAATTAATTAAATAACTATTCAAAAGCACTTAAACTATTACGACCAACAATTATTAAAATAAAAAACAAAAAACTTTACCATTAAGCTCTTAGCCATAATCCAATTGAAATAAAAAATCTAAAAAACTAGCAACTAAATGTCATATAAAAAATACTTTAAATATCACCAACATAAAAATAAATTGTGGATTAAAGTCACAAATTTAAAATATTTTTTTTTTTACACAAAAAAATTCTTTAAAACAATATTCATTAACTTTAACTATCTCTTTTCTTTAGATTATTTTTTTGATTTTTTAAATTTCTTCTTAAAACAAACAAACGTTAAAGCATTTTGCTTAAGCTTTAACTAACCGGCATATTATTTTTTTGCACAACGTTTTTCTATATTTTCATCAGAAAATCAAATAATATATTTTTTTCCTTTTTTTATAAAATTATATTAACACTCTCGTATTATTATGACGTTTAATTTAAATAGCAACCGCTTTCAAAAACATCCAAAATTAAACTGAATCTAAGAACCCTTGAACATTAAAATATATTCACAATCAAAATAGAAAATTCTTTAAAATCCTAAAATCAAGTTAATTAAGCGCATGTCCAACTTTTATTCCGAATTAAAAGAAAATATGAATGAAAAGCTTATGCCAACCGTGACTACAACAAATAGTTAACTCCGAAATTTGCTCTTAAGCTCATTTTGTTACTCTTTCCTTATTCTCTTAACATCCTGTTGATATTTTTTATTATTTCTTTGTCGTGTTTGTTGCTTTTTCTTTTAATTTTATATGGGGACCCTTAAAATTTGTGTTTAACAACACAACATCATCAGGACCTTTAACTGTTTGCTAGAGAAGCAACTAAAAAATCCCACACATTTACTTAAGCTAAAAAGGCTTGTATTGTCGTTCATTTTCCAATATATATTTTTTTCCTTTTGGTTTATTGTTGTTTTATAGTTGTTATCTGTCTGATCCTTTAATTCAACGCATTTAGCGTGTATTTAAGTACATTTTCTGTCATATACTGATGTTTGTTTTTTTTTAGTTCCGCGTTTCAGTTTTTTCCGTATTTTTATTTAATGTTTTTATGGTATTTTCTTTGATTTCAGTTGTCGAATGGGTGGTGCTGTTTGGTGTTGGTTGGCTTGTCAACCCAATTGATTGTAATCAATTGTCAATTAATGTTAACATGAATGGTCAGACAGTTTTATCCCTCTTTTTTTTCTGAGATGATGTATGTTTGTTTAAGGACCAAATCTTTTGCATGGCTGTGTTAAAAACGTTTATGATTTCAAATTTTTTTCTTTTCTGTATTTACAACTTAATGCGTATTTGTTGCTCTTTTATAAAAATCTTAGTATTCCTCTTTATAAATTAAACCAGAAAAGAAATTGAAAGGATTATCTTAAATTGCCAATGGCTAACTGTTAAGTGTTTTCAGTGTCAAAAAGAATTTATTGTTTATTTACAATTATACGCATAATTGGATTTAGTTTATTTTGGGAACCAAATAATCAAAATGTTAAGGTTATAATTTGTAATAAGAAGACAATGATTTATATAATAAAAGTAGCATTTTCAATGAAACAATAATATATGTTGCAAAGATAATAATGAAAAATCCTCAATTTTATTTACTTAAATTTTTTAATTTACTAAAAAATTAAAGTTGTTGTTTATATAGGATTTACATTAATTTACTTTTCGTTTCATTTTTTCAAGATCAGTTTTATTTAAGATTTAGTTCAACTCTAGTTCAGTTCTAGTTCAGTTCTAGTTCAGTTCTAGTTCAGTTCTAGTTCAGTTCTAGTTCAGTTCTAGTTCAGTTCTAGTTCAGTTCTAGTTCAGTTCTAGTTCAGTTCTAGTTCAGTTCTAGTTCAGTTCTAGTTCAGTTCTAGTTCAGTTCTAGTTCAGTTCTAGTTCAGTTCTAGTTCAGTTCTAGTTCAGTTCTAGTTCAGTTCTAGTTCAGTTCTAGTTCAGTTCTAGTTCAGTTCTAGTTCAGTTCTAGTTCAGTTCTAGTTCAGTTCTAGTTCAGTTCTAGTTCAGTTCTAGTTCAGTTCTAGTTCAGTTCTAGTTCAGTTCTAGTTCAGTTCTAGTTCAGTTCTAGTTCAGTTCTAGTTCAGTTCTAGTTCAGTTCTAGTTCAGTTCTAGTTCAGTTCTAGTTCAGT
Source organism: Lucilia cuprina (assembly GCF_022045245.1). Classification (NCBI taxonomy): domain Eukaryota; kingdom Metazoa; phylum Arthropoda; class Insecta; order Diptera; family Calliphoridae; genus Lucilia; species Lucilia cuprina. The sequence continues at coordinate 39,363,593 of NC_060953.1, read as the reverse complement.
TCTAGTTCAGTTCTAGTTCAGTTCTAGTTCAGTTCTAGTTCAGTTCTAGTTCAGTTCTAGTTCAGTTCTAGTTCAGTTCTAGTTCAGTTCTAGTTCAGTTCTAGTTCAGTTCTAGTTCAGTTCTAGTTCAGTTCTAGTTCAGTTCTAGTTCAGTTCTAGTTCAGTTCTAGTTCAGTTCTAGTTCAGTTCTAGTTCAGTTCTAGTTCAGTTCTAGTTCAGTTCTAGTTCAGTTCTAGTTCAGTTCTAGTTCAGTTCTAGTTCAGTTCTAGTTCAGTTCTAGTTCAGTTCTAGTTCAGTTCTAGTTCAGTTCTAGTTCAGTTCTAGTTCAGTTCTAGTTCAGTTCTAGTTCAGTTCTAGTTCAGTTCTAGTTCAGTTCTAGTTCAGTTCTAGTTCAGTTCTAGTTCAGTTCTAGTTCAGTTCTAGTTCAGTTCTAGTTCAGTTCTAGTTCAGTTCTAGTTCAGTTCTAGTTCAGTTCTAGTTCAGTTCTAGTTCAGTTCTAGTTCAGTTCTAGTTCAGTTCTAGTTCAGTTCTAGTTCAGTTCTAGTTCAGTTCTAGTTCAGTTCTAGTTCAGTTCTAGTTTAGTTCTAGTTCAGTTCTAGTTCAGTTCTAGTTCAGTTCTAGTTCAGTTCTAGTTCAGTTATAGTTCAGTTCTAGTTCAGTTCTAGTTCAGTTCTAGTTCAGTTCTAGTTCAGTTCTAGTTCAGTTCTAGTTCAGTTCTAGTTCAGTTCTAGTTCAGTTCTAGTTCAGTTCTAGTTCAGTTCTAGTTCAGTTCTAGTTCAGTTCTAGTTCAGTTCTAGTTCAGTACTAGTTCAGTTCTAGTTCAGTTCTAGTTCAGTTCTAGTTCAGTTCTAGTTCAGTTCTAGTTCAGTTCTAGTTCAGTTCTAGTTCAGATCTAGTTCAGTTCTAGTTCAGTTCTAGTTCAGTTCTAGTTCAGTTCTAGTTCAGTTCTAGTTCAGTTCTAGTTCAGTTCTAGTTCAGTTCTAGTTCAGTTCTAGTTCAGTTCTAGTTCAGTTCTAGTTCAGTTCTAGTTCAGTTCTAGTTCAGTTCTAGTTCAGTTCTAGTTCAGTTCTAGTTCAGTTCTAGTTCAGTTCTAGTTCAGTTCTAGTTCAGTTCTAGTTCAGTTCTAGTTCAGTTCTAGTTCAGTTCTAGTTCAGTTCTAGTTCAGTTCTAGTTCAGTTCTAGTTCAGTTCTAGTTCAGTTCTAGTTCAGTTCTAGTTCAGTTCTAGTTCAGTTCTAGTTCAGTTCTAGTTCAGTTCTAGTTCAGTTCTAGTTCAGTTCTAGTTCAGTTCTAGTTCAGTTCTAGTTATAGTTCAGTTCTAGTTCAGTTCAAGCTCAATCACCGCTCTTACAAATCAAGTAAGTGAACTTTGTGAAAGCAATAAGGAGAAAACAAAACAAATTAATGAGATGGGTAAACAAATCAACGATATGGAACAGCGAATGCTAAATAAAACTATTGAAATTAAAAATATAACCAAGAAAAACATCCAGCCGAATGAAGTTGTTAAAACAATCGCTAACTCATTAAATGTTCAACTAGAGGACCACGAAATTAGCAATTCATACGTGCTGAAAAAATCAAAGAGAGTTATCGTTGAATTTACGTCTCTCAATAAGAAGAAAGAGTTATTGAGCAAAATAAGTCGTCATAGAGTGGATTCAAACTTAGTTAACGATGAAACTGGTGACAAATATATTTACGTCAACGAACACCTAACCCCATATAAACGGCGTTTGCTCTGGCTAGCCAAAACCAAAGCAAAGGAAGCTAATTATAAATTCGTATGGATTCGTGATGGAAACATTTACGTCAAGAAAAATGAAATATCAGACCCCATTATAATTTCAAATGCCGCAGATATCGAACTGATAACATCAACAATTTAAAATACCACAAAATATTATTTTCCCCATTTAAAACAATATATTTTTTATTAATTTACTAAATATGTGCACAAATTCAAATAAAATATTAAATAACTTTAACCAAATAAATAAAAGCTATCTAAGTTATCCTACAACAATCATATATACAAATATTCGTTCACTACGATTAAATTTTAATCCGTTCCTAGCTAGCTTGACTTATATCATAAATAATATTAACTTTATAATTCTTGTGGAAACCAATATCAAAAATGAAGAACAACATGTTTATAATATTACTGGTTTCAACTCGTATTTCTTTAATAGAGATGGCAGAGGTGGAGGTGTTGCCGTCTATGTAAGAGAAAACATTATTCACGCAAATATTAACATAAATACAATCTCATTCGAAACAATAAAGATCAATGTTACAAATAAAAACAAAACATTCTCTTTATTTGCAATTTATCGACCGCCAAAAAATAATGTAAACGAATTCATAATAGAACTCGATACAATAATAAACACACAAAACCATAAGCAAGATATAATTATTATTGGCGATATGAATATTAATATTTTAAACCAAAACATCACAACAACAAAGTATATGGAGATGATCTCTTCAAATGGAATGGAGTGTATAATAAACGAAACAACAAGAGAAGACATAACAAAGAAAACAAACTCTTGCATAGATCACTTACATATCAGAAACAACAAAACAAACACACACACGTATGCTGCTGTAGTGAGAACAAATATCTCTGATCATTATTCGCTTTGTTGTTGCATACAAGAAGTAAATGTAAGAAATATAAACCAGGGTACGGAAAGCATAGTTTCTCAGGGCATCAATTTAAATAATTTTAAAGTTAGTAACCGTATACAAACAATAAATTGGAATATGTTAATAAATCAAAATATGAACACTAACGAAATATTTAATACAATATATGATGCTTTTAAGAGCGTGTATGATATATCTAAATCTAATAACAAAAAGATTAAAAAACATAGAAAAGTGCCACGGGTTCACTTTGAATGAAGAATTAATGAAATATTGTGAAGTTCGGGATAAACTTTATATTAAATGGCTTAATAACAAAAATAATAAATGTTATGAGATTCAATATAAAAAATTTCGAAATATTTTAAATAAAAAAATAAACTTTGTGAAAAATAATTACTATAAAACTAAATTTTTAGAAAATCAAAATAACATAAGAGCTACCTGGCAAATAATAAATGAAATTACGGACAAGAAAACTTATAATATTGACACTACAATAGTAAATAACTTTAAAGGCCAAGACCTTAAAACAATTGCAAATAAATTCGCGAATAATTTTTTGGAAAATGTCCAAAAAATTTTACATAAATGTGATATAAAAACTTGTCAAACTCAACCAACAACAACTCAAAATTCGCTGTTTTTATCTCCAACAACTGAAGATGAAGTATTTAATATTCTAAGAACTCTAAATACACGTAAAGGAGCAGGAATAGATGGAATTAGGGCAAGATACCTTAAGTATAACTCTTACTTACTTACGCCAACAATTACTACTTTTATCAACTCAAGTATTGAAAATGCAACGATACCAAATCGATTAAAAAGCTCAATAATTCGCCCAATTTATAAAAGCGGCACTAAAAATGAATGCAACAATTACAGACCCATTTCAATACTACCAGTTATTGAAAAAGTTCTAGAAGAAATAATAGTTCGAAGGCTTAACGAATACTTAAGAAAGTTCAAAATTATAAATCCGAACCAATATGGGTTTCAAAAGGGTAAAAACATTAATCAATTGTTAGGAGATTTCTCAAATCAAATAAATATGTGTTTAGTAGAAAATCTACACTCTCTCGTAATCTTCATAGACTTCAGCAAGGCTTTCGATACGCTTTCGCATCAACATCTCTTAACTATTTTGGAACGAAATGGAATTAGAGGTAAGAGTTTGGAATGGTTCAAAAACTATCTAGAGTCGCGCACATATCGAGTAAAAATCTGTGACATACTAAGCGATGAAACAAACTGCGATAGTGGTGTTCCTCAGGGGTCAAAACTTGGACCTATACTCTACCTAATATATGCAAACGATATGTTAAACATACTTAAAGACTGCACTGCATTTGCATATGCTGACGACACAGCTATTATCGTTTCAAATAAAAATATTGACATAGCATGTGAAATTATGCAAAAACAGCTTAATGAAGTCTCAAAATGGTGCCATGATAATGGTCTTGTGATTAATGCATCAAAAACTAAACGTATGTACATTAAACCTCCCCATCTCGCTAATAAAACTATAAATATTAAGTTCCACAACTTCCAATGTCTACACAACAATATTAATAATATCAGCTACGTGGACACATGCACTGATAACATAGAGCAAATTAAAACCTATAAATATCTCGGAGTTTATGTGGACGAGAATTTTAAGTGGTTGTCACACATACAGTATATATCGGAGAAACTTCGGACTGCTTCATATAGTTTATACCATCTAAGTAACTGTTCGACTTTTGATGTTCTTAAACAGGCGTATTTGTCATTAGCAGAACCGTATATTAGACACGGAATAAGTAACAGCGTGGGGAAGCTCAACATACTGCAAATCTCTACAAATATCTCAAAATCAAATCTTGAAAATATTAATAAGGAAAAAACTGTATAACCAACGACTCCAAATTCCATTAATATACGGAAACAATAACAGTAACATGTCTAATGTAAGATATACCAACAACAACTCCAACAATACAGATGATGTCGAAGTAAACAACAGCAATACACTTAATATGAATACAATTAGCACACATCTAAATACCAACCCAGCTAATAACAACCATACAAGCGTCATCAACTCCAATACAATCAACAACAACACAAACAAGAAAAAGAAAAGAAGACAAAATATTGGTTTATCAACAACTAACACCATTGCAACTGAACTGGAAGTACTAAACGCTAAAAGTCTTTACCACAACACACTCATCAATGAATTCTATAACGACCCTCGATTTTTGAAACCAATAAACCACGCATATAACACACGAAGACGTGCAGAAGGAAGATACCAGGTTGAACGACACAAAAATAACTATGGCAAAAATTCACTAAATATAACATTACCAAATTTGTTTAATACATTACCTTTATACTTATTGGATGATAAAAATGTCCGTAAAAGAAAAGCAAATTTGAAAAAATACTTATTAAATTCGCAATGAACATTAAAATCATATTCATATTTATTCTTAAAATCAAATAATTATAAATGTATCAATTTCTTTTTAATATTAATCCTAAAACATCCTGCAGACAAGCTAAAAGCTTCGCGGGATTAGAATTAAGTTTTTAAATGTAAAGAAAAAAAAAAAACAATAATAAATGAATGAATGAAAAAAAAAAAAAAAAGTTTCATTTCTAGTTCAGGTCTAGTTCAGTTCTAGTTCAGTTTTAGTTCAGTTCTAGTTCAGTTCTAGTTCAGTTCTAGTTCAGTTCTAGTTCAGTTCTAGTTCAGTTCTAGTTCAGTTCTAGTTCATTTCTAGTTCAGTTCTAGTTCAGTTCTAGTTCAGTTCTAGTTCAGTTCTAGTTCAGTTCTAGTTCAGTTCTAGTTCAGTTCTAGTTCAGTTCTAGTTCAGTTCTAGTTCAGTTCTAGTTCAGTTCTAGTTCAGTTCTAGTTCAGTTCTAGTTCAGTTCTAGTTCAGTTCTAGTTCAGTTCTAGTTCAGTTCTAGTTCAGTTCTAGTTCAGTTCTAGTTCAGTTCTAGTTCAGTTCTAGTTCAGTTCTAGTTCAGTTCTAGTTCAGTTCTAGTTCAGTTCTAGTTCAGTTCTAGTTCAGTTCTAGTTCAGTTCTAGTTCAGTTCTAATTCAGTTCTAGTTCAGTTCTAGTTCAGTTCTAGTTCAGTTCTAGTTCAGTTCTAGTTCAGTTCTAGTTCAGTTCTAGTTCAGTTCTAGTTCAGTTCTAGTTCAGTTCTAGTTCAGTTCTAGTTCAGTTCTAGTTCAGTTCTAGTTCAGTTCTAGTTCAGTTCTAGTTCAGTTCTAGTTCAGTTCTAGTTCAGTTCTAGTTCAGTTCTAGTTCAGTTTCTAGTTCAGTTTTAGTTCAGTTCTAGTTCAGTTCTAGTTCAGTTCTAGTTCAGTTCTAGTTCAGTTCTAGTTCAGTTCTAGTTCAGTTCTAGTTCAGTTCTAGTTCAGTTCTAGTTCAGTTCTAGTTCAGTTCTAGTTCAGTTCTAGTTCAGTTCTAGTTCAGTTCTAGTTCAGTTCTAGTTCAGTTCTAGTTCAGTTCTAGTTCAGTTCTAGTTCAGTTCTAGTTCAGTTCTAGTTCAGTTCTAGTTCAGTTCTAGTTCAGTTCTAGTTCAGTTCTAGTTCAGTTCTAGTTCAGTTCTAGTTCAGTACTAGTTCAGTTCTAGCTCAGATGTAGTACAGTGCTATTTCAGTTCAATGTTACTCCTTCCCCCGCCCTCTTTCCACGTGATATTAATTATTAAATTTTCAAACATGTTTTAATAACCAATCTAATACCTTAAAATAATCCCCTAAACTTTATTAATATTTGAAATATTAAATAACTTTTACATATTATTTAATGTATTCTTTTTGATTAATATTTCATTTCTATAAATCTGTTATAAACACAAAAAAATACATGCAACAAAATCCACGAAATAAATTCAAATTAAACTGCATTTCATTAAGCATTTAGGAGCAAAAAATCGACAAATATTTACTTTAATCCCTACATATTAAATGTGTAAATATAATAAAAAATTTATTAAACTAAATGAATTGATTAAATAGTTTAAGGCATCAGCAAATATTTTATTTGCCAAAAAATATGCAAATCTGTAAAAGGAAATAATTGAATTTTATGTTTTTTTTTTTGTAAACTAAATAAACACTTTCATAATACATATTTACGCATTTACACTATCTGACTAACGCTCTGTATGTTAAACATGAGCAAACACGTGCATGTTAATGGTTATTTACGCCATTGTAATCTATAAATAAACAAAAGCAACTTGGTCAATATGAAAATAAACAACAATAACTAAACTAACATAACAGTAGCATCCCAACAGCCAGTAAGAACAGCAACAATATGGACAAAGGTAAACAAAACAAACAAAAATACAAATAAGAACAACAGAAACACGTTTTAAAACAAAGTTATATTAAAACAAATACACCTTCTCGTCTTAAAAAAAAACAACAAGCCAATGCAGACATTCAAACACACAGACACATATACGCTCAGAGGATATTATTTATCCTTATGTGTACTTGAAACTCTTCTCACATAATTAAATGTAAAAAGTTTGTTTAAATAAAAATAACAAAAAAGGGGGATTTAATACTTTTTTGTTTTTCTTTTATTGATTATTTTATCGCTTTTCATTTTCTTGTAGTTTTTTTCTTAGTTTTTTTTTTTGTATTTTAACATAAAACTAATATACATATACAGATTAAACACTATTTATTAGGGGAAGAAAAGTATTCCTTTTTAGTAGATTCGCTTTTTTACTAGAAAACAAAAATAGTACTTGCGGCATTTTCTAATAACAAAAGAATTTTTAGTACACCCTATATTAAGGGTAAACAATATAGTTGTTGTACTATTTATATGAGTTTATTAAAGCAGGAAATAATCTGTTGCGAAGTTTGAGAGAGAAAAGTTTCTTTGACCAGTACAACTCAAACGAAAACTAAAGCAAATAATTACACAATGTACATACATGCATATACATACAAAAGTTTATTTAGGTAGAGTAAGAGAAATATTTCTTAAGGTGTATTAATTATAACTTTGCTAAGGATTCTTTTAATTTCTCCATTTAATTACACAAGTATATAAATAAATAAGAACGTAACTTTTTTAAGTCGCACTTGAGTTTTAGAACGAATATGTTTTCGAGTGAGTTATTCAAGTATTTAACCGTTCATCGTATAATCAATAATATTTTGTGGAATAAACCGATTAGTATCATTAAATTTACAGATTTACCAAAATGTCATGTTTCTTTAAAATGTTTGAAGAAGTAGAGAAGTATTTAAAACATATATGTATATGACTACTGAACTAGAACTGAACTAGAACTTAACTAGAACTGAACTAGAACTGAACTAGAACTGAACTAGAACTGAACTAGAACTGAACTAGAACTGAACTAGAACTGAACTAGAACTGAACTAGAACTGAACTAGAACTGAACTAGAACTGAACTAGAACTGAACTAGAACTGAACTAGAACTGAACTAGAACTGAACTAGAACTGAACTAGAACTGAACTAGAACTGAACTAGAACTGAACTAGAACTGAACTAGAACTGAACTAGAACTGAACTAGAACTGAACTAGAACTGAACTAGAACTGAACTAGAACTGAACTAGAACTGAACTAGAACTGAACTAGAACTGAACTAGAACTGAACTAGAACTGAACTAGAACTGAACTAGAACTGAACTAGAACTGAACTAGAACTGAACTAGAACTGAACTAGAACTGAACTAGAACTGAACTAGAACTGAACTAGAACTGAACTAGAACTGAACTAGAACTGAACTAGAACTGAACTAGAACTGAACTAGAACTGAACTAGAACTGAACTAGAACTGAACTAGAACTGAACTAGAACTGAACTAGAACTGAACTAGAACTGAACTAGAACTGAACTAGAACTGAACTAGAACTGAACTAGAACTGAACTAGAACTGAACTAGAACTGAACTAGAACTGAACTAGAACTGAACTAGAACTGAACTAGAACTGAACTAGAAACTGAACTAGAACTGAACTAGAACTGAACTAGAACTGAACTAGAACTGAACTAGAACTGAACTAGAACTGAACTAGAACTAAACTAGAACTGAACTAGAACTGAACTAGAACTGAACTAGAACTGAACTAGAACTGAACTAGAACTGAACTAGAACTGAACTAGAACTGAACTAGAACTGAACTAGAACTGAACTAGAACTGAACTAGAACTGAACTAGAACTGAACTAGAACTGAACTAGAACTGAACTAGAACTGAACTAGAACTGAACTAGAACTGAACTAGAACTGAACTAGAACTGAACTAGAACTGAACTAGAACTGAAGTTGAACTTTAATTTAACTAGAACTGTTCTAGAACTAAACAAGATTTAAACTAATCTCTTTTATATTGATATAACAGTTTCGCTACAATTTTCTTTTTTAAATATATTATTTTAAATATCTGTGCTCTTTTAATTGATTTTATTTACTTGGTTTCCTCTGTACCAGTATTGCTTTACAATACCTATTTCTCAACTTCTTGGCTTAATAGTTATTTATATTTTTAATTGTACCAAAAAGTATACAATTTTTTCTATGTGGAATTAAATAAATAATATAAGAATAGTGTGCAAAACAATCAAGACCAATATTAAGTTGGTTGAACTATGATGAAAGAATGAAAAAATAACAAAACTGTTTTATAGTCGACCGCAACCACAGCTTGATGTCCCGTGTTTTTGAGTTCCTGAAGTTATTACACATTTGCCCTGCAGTGTGGATGTGGTTTTCATGTTGTTTTAAAGTTAATACTTGAAAGTATTATTTTATTAGATTTATTGCTGTTAATATAACTTACTAAGGTCACTTATAATTCATGATTCAAGCAATTGAGTTTTTTTGGTGTTAAAAATGTTAAAGAAATGCAGAGTAACAGCTTTTTTAAAACCATTTTTAACTATTTATACATACATTTATTTGTATACTTATACGTGTATGTGTAAATGGATTTTCTACATATATATGTACAAGTAATATTATTGTTGTTTTATCCATTTTCCTATTGTAATTGCATTTGTTGGTACAATGTTGTCCGCATTGGTTGACCATTTCACCAGACTGGTTGTATTGTCCGGCCACATCCACAGGTTTATTTTCCTTTTTTTTCTATATAAAAGAAAATTTGTAAAAAAGTAATAAAATAAATATAATAAAAAAGGAAAGAAAGCAAATGTAACAAAATTTTAAGTGGCTTTATTGTAAAAACTTGTGTATGTATTTTAGTGGCACACAAACTGGAAAAAAATAAACATTTACAGCTACCAAAAAAATACTATAATATTAATGAAAATGTTTCCGATTAAAAATATACATTTAATAATATTTTACTAAAGTAGAAAATATGCCTAAAATAAATTGAACATGTAAATAAAACCTTGTAATTGATAAGCTTATTGAAAGGTAGGTTGCCATGCAATTGCAATTAAATAAAATATTTAAAATTAATTTTTTGTATCAATATTTATTTTAATTTAATATTGAGTTTTTTTATGACACAAATTAATTTTCATTTAACAAAAATCAGTTACTAAGTTACTGTTATCAAACTGTTACAAATAATGACAATTTTACAAAATTAACCAATTATCCAATTACCAATTTGTTTCCTTTCCCATACACATATGTATGGATGTATTTACATACATGCATATTTAATTCTTTACTTTCATTTCAATTGCCTTAAAATTTTATTTAAATCTTTTTATTACCATGTGTAACCACTTAAACAGTTATTCAATTAAATACGATTGACTCTTAAAAACAGTCAGAAAACTGGGGTAATAATCGCTTTGCAAAAGTTCACAAAAGTTAATTGTAAAATTTTCTCAAAAATATTTTCAAATTTACAAATCACTTAAATGTAATTTTATACAACTTCAAACTAAATACAGTCATACAACTAAAATAGCTACCCTGCAGTTCGCTAAGGGTGTAAATTGTTCCTCTTTGAACAAAATTACTAATTATATATGTTCTATCTCCGCTATAGTTAAATAATTACTTTTAAAGGTAAAACCTAGAGAAAAGTTTATATTATCTTATCTATACATTACTTGGGGTCATTAAGAGAATTACTGAATACCTTTCAGATTTCTTGGAGGCACTAATGTAGTTATTGTCTTTCCCTTTACATTTATTTCGAAAAATAAAAACTGTTGTCTAAATGTTACAACTTGACTTCTTTTTCAGTTAAAGGGTATCCTAATAAATACCTTAAGCAAAACAAATTAACATTAGGGTGGATCTAAAACAAGTGAAGCTAATGCTAACAGCTAAAATATAATTTTTATTGATTCTAAGAGACTAAGTAATAATTTTGTCATCTTATGAAATTCCTTTGGAATACTTTTAAGGAAAAAATAAGTATGAATATATAGTTAGACTTGGCAGATCATATAACACCCTGCATCAGTCAGTATGTTATAAAATGTGGATAATAAAGAATTTAACTTGTTTTTTGTAATATTATTACTTACTGCTTACAAAAAAAAACGATTTTCTAGAACAGGCTTTATGTAAAATTTAATCGTGTTATTCAGATTTCTAAATCAATTTCGACATTCCGTAGCAAAAAAAGAACTTCCAAAGAAGCGAAAAAGAAATAGAATTTACTCCATTGAAGTACTGAAATAGAAGTGATGATTATAACACAGGCTTGTTATAGCAGGGATTTCCTTCTTATTTGATTCCAAATTCACTGCATCTGAAGTCATTTTCAGGAAGTAGTTTTTATGTTCTTTTTTGGGTGTAATTAGGAAGTGAATTTTTATTATTATAGAATACTCATTTGACTCAAGTAATATTGACATAAATAAATTACACATTTATTAATTAAGTCCAAAATAAAATTGGTTTATTTCAAAATATTTCAGTACAAAAAATATACGCTTTTTTGAAAGTCAATGAACATCACTTCTATAGAAATGCTACTTTTGAAGTAGTGATAAATGTGACTCTTTTGGAAGTATTTCGTTTTTATTTTTGCTGGGTCAAAACATTTTCTGAAGGGGAGTTTTTATGGGGTTAAGGTTAAACGATCATTACCAAAATTTATAGTGTCGTTTAAAGTTCTATTCGTATTAGGGGAGCACGGCAATTTCAATAGCGTTCGTCTTTGGGCCAAAAGAAAAGTATGTGTCAAATTTTATCAAATTATCTTGAAAATTGTCACCTGAGGCATGCGCATAAGCTTTACATATATACTCTTACAGACTGACGGACGATCGGACAGACGGATATAGCTAAATCGACTCAGATAGTGATTCTGTTCTTTAAGGTATAACTGACGGACGGACATAGCTAAATCGACTCAAAAAGCGATTCTGAGCCGATTGGTGTTTTTTAAGGTATGACTGATGAACGATCGGACAGACGGAAGGACATAGCTAAATCGACTCAGAAAGCGATTCTGAGCCGATTGGTGTTCTTTAAGGTATGTGTAGGACCAATATTTTTAAGTGTTACAAGCATCAGCACAAACGAATAATACCCCCTCCCACTATAGTGTTGCAGTGTATACTTAAATACTAATGTCAGTACTTAAATTTTGTGAAACGTTCTCCTCAAATAAACTAAATCTTCAATTTATTTAGTTTATAACATTATTTTTGTCTCTATGCAAAAATAGCCACCTTAATATAGAATATACATTGTACATGCATGTGCTTAAAAAAATCACGAGACATTAGATAAGACATCATCCACTTAGCGACACTTGACATTTAGCAACTTTTCACAAAAATAAAACTTATTTACCTTTACAGCGCATAACATTTTATTTTACATAATGTAATGTAACATTAACTAACAGACGTTTCCGTTAGAGAAACCCACACACATATGTATGTATAAGCTCCTTAAATAGTACACAATTTTATGACCCCACAAACAGTTTGTACAGCGAAAGTCATACACTCCAATCTTTTAATTATCACAAATACAATCACCCTTTTTATCACACATGGAAATTACGTCTTAAAGTCTCCAAAAAATATTTTGCAATATTAATGGGGAAAACTTCCAACTATAGTTCAAAAATTGAAATACTCCCTCTCGCTCATAGCCATGTTATCTTGATGTAATTCGCTTAAAGAGAATGTTCCTTAAAAGATGGATACACAGTGAAATCAATATATTTGTATATATTTGCAGTTACCGAAAAAAGTGCACATATACCCCGCAGAAAGGTTGGTATGAATACGGAATGGCCGACGAATTATACGGGTTTCCTTTTACCCTTAAACCCTACACCACTTTAGGGGGGAGGGTATATTGGGTTTGTGCTGATGTTTGTAACATACAAAAATATTCGTCCTCGGCTTAGAATCATTTTCTGAGTCGATTAAGCTATGTCCGTCCGTCCGTCTGGCTGGCTGTCCATGTAAACCTTGTGCGCAAGGTACAGGTCGCAATTTTCAAGATAATTGGATGAAATTTGGCACACACGCTTCTTTTGGCCCAAGGACCAAAATGGTTAAAATCGGTACATTATTTCGACTAGCCCCCATACAACCGTACATCCCAAATAGGGCCTTTTGGCTTATAATTAATTTAAATGATCTACTATGTTAACAAAAGTCGACAAAATTTACAAACTCCCCTTCAGAAAATGACTTAAAGGTCACAATTCACTTACAAACACTAACAACACTTTTAAATTCTACATAAATAATATTGAAGAAGACATAACTCCCCCTACCAACATTTTTAAGGATAGGGTCATATTTTGCCCTACTCCCCTTTGAGCCCCCTTAAAAAAATCTCTTTTTTTGGTGTAGGGTATCATATGGTCGGCTATGCCCGACTATATATTCATACTTGTTTTTTTCTCAAATAGTGTTAACGGTTGTAAAAAGTATACAATTGACCCAGACTTTACACCATGAGTTTTTGTAGGAAATGAAAGTAAACACGAATTTTAATCCCCTTGGACGTAGCTTTTCTAGATTAACCATTAATAGCCTGATTTCTTTGTCTGGGCTGAAAAAAATAATGTTATAAAACTTTAATTTCTGAGCAACTTTTGTTCTAAAATTTTGTTCGTATGTAATATATACAGGAGTTACGTGAAAAATACCTGGTTGGTTCCTAGAAGATTCACCTGAGTTACGTCAAAAATACCTGGTTGGTTCCTAGAGGAAGCACCAGGCATGTGGACTTCAAAATTATATACTTTTGATCCTGGCCAAGTCAAATTAAATTTCATTCCAATATCGATCAAAGAAATTAGATCCGCTTGCAATTAGAAACATTTAAAAGTTATAACATAACAAGTTGACAAATATTTAAAAAAACAAACACTTAATTTTTATTATTTGGTTCCCGACGGTACCACAAGGCTATTAAGGGTTAAATGATGATCATAGATTTTCATCCTTTTCGTCCTAGCTCTTCTAGTTTAGCCAGAAAATTCTTACTATTTCTTACAGTTTCACTAAAAAATGAAGTTTTAATAGGAAATAAAAGTGATTCCAGATTTTCCTCCTTTTCGCTTAGCTGTTCTGCTACTGACTCAAAAATTGAGATTATGAAAGACAGGATTTTTATACATTTCGCCCTAGCTCTTCTAGTTTAGCCAGAAAATGGGCTTTTATGTTTTTACTCAAAAATCAAAATTTGTGTGAGAAATGTGTGTGACAATAGATTTTCATCCTTTTTGCAATAGCTCTTCTAGTTTAACCACAAAAGGGAATTTTATGTTTTCACACAAAAATTAAGTTTTATGATTAAAAATCTAATTTTATTAAGATACAAAAATGATGTGCGTCCTTTTCGCCCTAACTCTTCTAGTTTAGTTATATTTTCACTCAAAATCGAGATTTTTTGAGAATAAGTGTGTGATTAGAGATTTTTATAGTTTTAGTAGCTTTAGAAGGAAATAAGAGTGAACACATAATTTCATAGTTTTCGACCTAGCTGTTCTAGTTAAGGCAGAAAATGGTAATAAGTGTGATTTCAGAGATTAATAGGAAGAAATAAAATCGATCAGAGATGATCACCCTTTTCGGTCTAGCTCTTCTAGTTTAGCCAGTAAATAGACTTTTATGTTTTTATTTAAAAATTGAGTTTTAGTAAGAAATAAAAATGATCACAGATTTTCATCCTTTTCGCCCTAACTCTTCTAGTTTAGCCAGAAAATGGTCTTTTAAGTTTTCACTAAAAAATCGAGTTTTAGTAGGATATAAAATTGATTTCAGACCTTTCCAGATCACAAATGATCACCCTTTTCGCCCTAGCTCTTCTAGTTAACCCGGAAATGGACATTCATGTTTTCATTTAAAATTATAAATTAAGTAGAAAATTAGTGTGATAATAGATTTTCATCCTTTTTGCAATAGCCACAAAATGGAATTTTATGTTTTCACACAAAAATTAGGTTTTATGATTGAAAATCGAATTTTAGTAAGAAACAAAAATGATGTCCATTCTTTTCGCCCTAACTTTTCTAGTTTAGTTATATTTTCAGTCAAAATCGAGATTTTTTGAGAATGAGTGCGATTACAGTTTTCATCATTTTATTAGCTTTAGAAGGAAATAAGAGTGATCACAGAATTTCATAGTTTTCGACCTAGCTGTTCTTGTTAAGGCAAAAAATGGTAATAAGAGTAATTACAGAGATTAATAAGAAGAAATAAAAGCGATCACAAATGATCACCCATTTCGCCCTAGCTCTTCTAGTTTAGCCAGAAAATGGACTTTTATGATTTCATCAGAAAATGGATTTTGATGGCTTATGTAGCAATTACGTATCTAGGTGCAGTTGCCGAATCATATTTTGTTTTAAAAAATTAAACTACTTACGACTATCACTTGGAAATGTTTTGTTTTAAAAAATTAAACTACTTACGGCTATCACTTGGAAATGTTTTGACATTCAAATGAGTGATTGATGTCCTTTTAGAAAATATTTATAAATCACTAATAGTTACATAACAACGTTTCATTTCATCAACTTTGTTTTAAATGACAAAGATAAACAGTCTGCTTTACTTAAAAATTTTCCAATAATAACTTAAACATAATCACATTCGTAAGTATGCTGCGAAAAAAACATTTTAATGAATACCAAATATCGTCTGAATTACCTTGAAGAAGTCTGGTAATAACTTTATATATGTTTTTGGCACAAAAAGATAAAACTACTTATCTACTACTTTGTCTACTCATTACTTCCCTCTTCTTTGTAAGATTTTTAACTTAACCTTATTAATTTACTTGCTGGGTTACTCTCAATTATATAAGTATGTACTTTACATTACAGGATACATTTAAATAGAGTTTTCAATCAAAGTCAAACTATTTTACACTTTGATTTTCACAAAGTTGTCATTAAATAATTTTATTTTGCTGTCTGTATTTGATGTTGTTATGAGTTAAAATCTAAAGTCGGACGTCTTTGTGCCGAAAAGCACGTATGGTCCAAATTTTATCAAAATATCTTGAAAATTGCTGTCTGTACTTTGCGCCCAAGGTTTACATAGGCAAACTGAAAGCTGTACGGACACATTTTAAACGACTCAGAAAGTGATTCGATCGATATACTTTGGGATTTAGGACCAATATTTGTATGCATCAAAAACATCAGCATAAACTGATAAATTTAGGGATAAATCAACAACCGTCGATTACAACACACTCAGACCTTTCCGTTCGACTTCTGTTTGTTTCCTTAATGTGTGTTGTAATCGACCTACATCGACCGCCCCTAAAACTATCCAGAAATGCACATGTTTTAACCAAAATCAAAATTTGATTTTAGGAAGAAAATTTAAGTTTTAGTAAAAAAAAAAAAATAAATTTTTACTTCTCCTTTACCAAAAATTAAACTATTTAACTCATCTTAACTTGCGTTGTATTTAACCAGCATAAACTAGTACCACTTTTATATGCTTCATATATGACTCGAAAACGTCCTAACGAATCAACACATTTCGCCAGACATTCATACACATATCTTTATATGTGTATGTATATATAAATGTTTGTTAGTAACTAACACATATATAAAACGAAATGTCTTCCTGAAATCATTTCCGGTTTAAGTGTTAACGTTGTTCAGACAATATCATACTGCTGTTACTTGTACTTGCTATTAATAGAAATAAGTAAAATTACTTCGTATGTACTAACACTCACACATGCTGATGATATCTGAAATGTACACCAATTCATAGACAGACAGTTTTCTTCACATTACTGTTTAGCATTTATGCTGTCTTAGACGTATTTATTACCAGCACTTACACTATTGCCACTTTAGCTATTACTATTACTACAAACACATAGATAAGTATAATGTGTTTGTCTGTATAATATTTGGGCAAAAATGCAAAAAATAGAATTTTTGAAGTAGAACACATTCACGCCCATGATAGTATTATAAAATTTTCAACAACTAGTTTCAAATAGTTTTCATTTTTATAAGTCTACCAAATAGCACATACAATGTACTTGTATGTATTTATATATTTAATATTTATACATAAGATAGTTGTGATTTCCTGCGTAGAGCAACACGCAATACAACACATTGTATTTCAAAAAAAAAAAAAAACATACAAATTAAGAAAATCACAAACCATAATGAAAATCTAGCGTAGAAAATTGAATGTTTAAATATTCTCAGCAACAGCAATAAGAGCATTAATTGCAAACAACTGGAAAATAGCAATTCATGATTAAGATAATAAACGCTTAATAAGCGTATTACATCTTAATAACAATAATGCAATGTACTCTAATCTTCATAATTTCTAATTTTCTAATGGTAATGTAGTACATTTGTTGAACAGTTTCAACGAAAAGTATGAGGATAATGATGAAAGCGAAACATAAAGAATTTGACATGACATTTTCATTACTAAAGCGTTGTATTTGTATATTATCGTGACTTAGGGTAAAAGGGGGGATCACACGCCATAGGGGCACATCTGCCAATAGCGAATAACTTGAAAACTGAGTAATCGATTTTATCGCATTATCAAATTTTGTTTTCGATTATCTATCATCCCTGAAAATTTGAAGCATTAACTTTACATATAATGGGAGGCAGACATGATTAATTGTTTTTCAAAGGGCTGTGAAAATATTTCAAAGTGTGAACTTTTTGTGCTAAGTTTTTGTGATAGAAATAATATATTTGTTGGTATTAGAACGTCAATAATAGTGAACAATAAGACATAATAATATTTTGGATAATATAATTTGAAGCCCGAAAAAAAAAGGAAACTAAACCCCACAACTGCCCATGGGGCACATGCCAAATATACCTAGGGTAGAATGGGGACCATACGCCACTTTTTTTGAGGCGGCCTCAAATTAAAACGATGATGTAGAAAAAAATCAGTAATAATTTGTTTTAATTTTTTTGTTAAGTTTTGTGAAATAAACAATAAATATATGGTTTATTATACTGTGTTTAATGAATTACAGTACAAAACAGCAAAATAAGTTTTTATATTTGTAGTTTTTTTCTTTTATTTCACTAATGACAAATCTGCCAACATATCTAAGTATCCGAACCAAGAAAAAAATTAAATTAAATTAAAAAAATTGGCGTATGGTCCCCCTTCTACCCTATATGAACATTGAAGTGAATATCAGATGAAGGCCCTTAATGAGAGAGTGATTGAAATTGATAAACTACCCTGGAAAAATTTTAGAACGTGTTCTAAAAACTACTTATTCTAGAACGAATGCAAGAGAACTACTTCAGATTCTTAAATAACAACCTTGGAAATAGTGATGTCGCAACTACTACTGGAAACAATTTCCCAGAACATTGTTATGATTCTAAAATACTCCTAAAAAGTGCTCAAGGAACTAGTTCTTTGACATTTGACAGCTATACATTAATACTACTCTACACTAAACACTAAGAAGTGTAAAGCTGTATTTTTTACAACAATAACATTACGCTCTTCTCACAGACAAGTTCTGTGTAACTTCAACACATATGAAAGAATCTTACTCTCTCTCTCCAAACTTCAAAACTTTGTCGCGAAAATTCGTTGCTTGAAAATATTTTTCATCACTTAACGTTATATTTCATTTTTTTGCACACTTTAAATATATTTAATAGCCCGAAAAGATTTAATTTTTTACAAATAAAAAAAAAATATTTTTATTCTTTTGACATTTAATTTTTGTTGTTGAAATGAAAACTAAAAAAAAACAATGTTGTAAATTTTCGTGTGGCATATGAAAAAAATATTTCAACTAAATTATTTATTATTTCAATATTGCAGATTAAAAAGCAACAAATAGTTTAACAGATGAATTTTACGTAAGACAAGTGAGGCTTGGAATCCGAGATCCAAATAACACACCATTTAGTGTAATTAAATCTACCAATTTGTAAAATTTAATCAAAATTGTTACAAAATTGAATATAGGTTTCTAGGTTTAATATTATAGCGAATTCGAAAAGTACTTTTTTTAGAATAAACAAATAAGAATGTTATAGTCGGTCAAGCCCGACCATATAATACCCTACACCACAGTGTATTTCGCGGAATAATTAGTTTCCTTCTAAGTTTTTAATTAAATATTTTAAAAGTTAAGAAGTACTTAAGCCCTCACGCCACGGCTTATTCCAAGAGAGAGTAAATATGTTATTTTACATATTCGATGTCTGTAAAAAAAATATATTTAAGGTTAAATATAAAATTTAAGCAATTATTAAACTTTATCGTTTCTAAGTCATCAAGGCTAGTATAAAACTTGGTTTAACAGGTTTTTGCCCTGATACGAGTGTATTAAACACAATTATGGACTTAAATGCCCTATTCGGCGGGTTCAGTTGTATGGGGGCTAGGTTAAATAATGGACCGATGTAAACCATTTGCAACAGGCTTCGTTTCTGGTACAATAGAAGATCGAGTGTAGTTGGATTAAAAGGTTTACAAGCCCTATTCGGGGGTTCAGTTGTATGGGGGCTAGGTGAAATAATAGACCGATCTTAACCATTTTCAATAGGCTTCGTCCCTGGGACAATATAAGATTATGTACCAAATTTCATTGAATTATCTTAAAAATTTCGACCTGTAGTTTAATTACAAGGTTTACATGGACGGGCGGACAGACGGACGGACATCGCTAAATCGACTCAGAAAATGATACTAAGCAGATTGGTATACTTTAAGGTGGATATAGGACCAATATTATTGTGCGTTACAAACATCAGCACAAACCCAATATACCCTCCCCACTAAAGTGGTGTAGGGTATAAAAATACCCAAAAGCCATCTTTTATAGGCTATAACTAACTCCGGACCCTACATACTTACAGGTTCAATATTACAGAAGATTCAAAAAGTACCTTTTGTAGAACGAAAAAGTACCTTTTGTAGAACAAAAAAGGTACCCATCAAAATTGAAAGACATGTTTGAAATTGTTTAAATCTATTTTTAATACTTAAGTATGACGCATATTTTGTAGCACTCAGTTAAAAAAACAGTTTTAGATTATGCCAATATCGTAAAATATAAGTATGATATGTAAATGAATATTTGTATTAGCTGGGTTTATATATCTATTTAAATTCAAGTATCTAAATAATATATTATTTCGTACTACCATTACAGGAAACCTCCTTTAACTATTTAGTAACAAAAAAATCTTTTTCACTTCCTTACACTCTCATATACATAAGTATATACCATAAAAAAATATAATAAAATTCATTACATTTTATTTATTTTCATATTTAAATTATACGTGTCTATAGCTGCTGGCAATTTGAAATTAAATCTTTCTTTATATGCAGATCTATCTATGTATTTCCTTGCTACCCCTAAATACATATAAATCTAACAAATAAAACACCTCAATTCAGTAACTTTTTACACCCTTAAAGTGTACAACAATTTACCCTCTCAAAACCTTATTTAGTAAAGAATGGAAAAAAGTCTAAAAATAAAATATGTTTTTGGCTACAATTATCTCAAGTCACATAAATATGTATGCACAGAAAAAGTACACAATTTTGAAGATACACAACTCCTTTCTCAACTACACCTCCTATTGTGTTTTATGTAAATTATTTGGTAAAACAAAAATTTGTTGCAGAAAAAATATAAAAAACGAGTTAAAAAACAACAATGTATTTTTGGTATTTGTGGCTTAAAGGCTTCTGTTTTTCTTTTCGGTTTAAATAACTTACTTTTTTTGTTGTTGTTGTCGTTGCTACAACTATTGTTTGTGTATTTGTACAAGAAATATTATAATTATATACAATTGTTGGATAAGATTCTTATTTTTGTAAAATATTGCAAAAAATTGCTTCTTTTCTATACATGTATAATATATTTTATGGTTTGTAATAAAATTCTCGATTGTATGATAATTTAATGCTCATGTAGGATTTGGCAAATAAATATATTTTAAATTTATGTTTAAAGGAAGTATTTAGGTTTTTTAAATTGATATGTATAAAAAATGTAATTGTTATGAAAGTTACATATCATATAAAATTAATTTAAGGTGGGATGTAAAAGTGCTTATATATATTCATCCTTATCCCCGTAGAGCAGGCGCGGATCCAATTGGGGAATGAATGAATGTCGAGTGCTTTAAGTGAGTACCTGGCATGATGACCTACGCCACGGTGGTCTTTTTTATCCACTTTTTTATCAACGGTCTACCAACGCCCCTGAATCCTTCAATGAAGAACTCAGGTGGCAATTTTTGTACATAGATTGGGAACGGTCCATGTATAAGTAGTTTGCTGAAGTTATCGAGCTATCTAATCTCTGACCGTTGCTTAATTTCCGAGATGTAAAACATCACTTCCGTTTACAACCACGATTCGGCAACAGCACCTAGAGACCTGTTCGAAGAGAGAATTATCCAAACCATTGTCCATAGGTTCTTTAACCAACATTCTCTCCCCGCGAGAATCCCAAAGGAACCTCAACCAACTGATCATCATGGACATAGTTCTGCGGGCAACTGGCTACCCGTAGTACCAGATTATGCGGTGCTCTGGTTTGACTTCTTTAAGGAGTAAGCCATGCAGTAATACTGTACCAATTTATAGTCCCGCCCAGACTGAGTTATTGGAAAACACCTATTTTCCCTGGGATTGCAATAACACCAAGGTGGAGGCTTCACCAATGTAACATGACCCCGTCCAAACATTTTTTATGCCAAACATTTTTTATACAAAATATAAAAATCAGGTAAAGAGGAGGAGAAGAAATTTCTCCCCCCCCAAAAAAAAACACTTGAGCTAGATTCGCTCCTGTCCTAGAACCATAACTTAAGTTTCTTATTAAAAAATAGAGTTTTGGTATGAAATAAAAAGAGTCTCAGATGTCCAACCTTTTTTTTCACTAGAACCTAAAATGTAGTGAGAAAATAAACTTTTCGCAAAAAAAATTTATATCTAAATCCCAAATTTCTTCCTGTTTAGCAGAAATGGATTTTTTCTCACTAAAATCACATTTAGTTAGTTAGTTAGTTTGTTTGTTAGTTCGTTAGTTTGTTAGTTTGTTAGTTTGTTAGTTTGTTAGTTTGTTAGTTTGTTAGTTTGTTAGTTTGTTAGTTTGTTAGTTTGTTAGTTTGTTAGTTT
>NC_060953.1:39328889-39341214 GCF_022045245.1 Lucilia cuprina | reverse complement strand
AACTGAACTAGAACAGAACTAGAACTGAACTAGAACTGAACTAGAACTGAACTAGAACTGAACTAGAACTGAACTAGAACTGAACTAGAACTGAATTAGAACTGAACTGAGTATTTCTAAAAGTATTTGTGATGTAGGGTATAGAAAAAGTGAAGCTATAGAAACTCAGTAAAAAGCCTTTCTGTAATAAAGATAAAAAGTTTTGAAAAAAGGAAAAACGAAATTGAAGAAGAAAAATGTCATATGTTATTTGAAAAATTGGCAGAAAAAAGTATTGAAATGAATTGAACTAAATTAAGGAGTATTAGCGAGGCGCTAATAAGAAAATATAATATGGTGCTTAAAATTGTGATTTTTTGTTTAGGGTTAATTAATAAACATATTTTTTTTTTGTATGAGGAGTTTTTATTTTAATAATATTATTTTTTTAATTTTATAATATTATTTAATTAAGACGGAATCTCCCTTATTCCTACACGAATCATGCCTAACAAGGATTTTACAAAACTGGACAAATTATGAAACTATAAATGTAAGTAAATATGATTTAACAAATTTGTTATTAAAAATAATGAAAACATGAAAAAAACATTTAGTTCTATACAAACAACTGACCTGTAAAATATTGAATTCAAAAGAAGAAATAAAATTAAAATATCTATCTACAGAAAGTTTTTATTATTCATTCATAGAAAGATACAAAACAAACGTAACTTTTTAATTTGATTTTATTGCAAAATTTTTTCTTATGTTAAAAAAAAAGTTATTTTTCTTTTTTAATTTTTTATCTGGCAAATTATTTAACTAACAAAGAAATACGAAACTTGTACAAAAATAAATATTACATCAATATTACTGGGTTAGCGTTACTTTTACAAAAAGCAGTCCACCTACACAGTCAATTCTATGTTCTACTCTTTTTTTTTATTACGAAATAAACAATTTGCCCTCAAGCTATAAGTGGGAGCGGTTGCAAAAAAGAAAAAGTTCATAACTTATGAAATACAAATTTGACCTTAACCTCAAACTCTTTTTCATAGCAATGAATAGAGAAAATTTACAAAAAAATAAACGATTATCAAAAGGATATTCAACACATATTCATATTGTACATACATACATAATTATATTTACTATGTGTATAGTAATACTAGTTTGATACTCTGTCTTTAATAAAGGGGAAAGGAGAGCTCTTTCTGTAAGATATACCCAGCAAAAACTTGCATTATCAGATAAGGGGTTGAAATGCTAAAAAATCAGTCATATAAATCATGTGAATAAAAGTATACAGCTTCTATATCTCTCCGCAGAAGCTGACTTAATGAATAAAAAAGTATTTATATAACACATTATTTATATGGCGTTATTTAAGTACTTTTATGTAATTAGAACGATAAGTTGTTAGGTAAGTAATTACAATTGAAAGTCATTATCAAATTTTTGCTGGGTAACTAATATTTTATTTCAAATTTTAACTTAGTAAAGGATTCTTAAAAAACATGAAATTATTAACAAACGTATATGTTTGTTTGAAAAAAGTATATAGTCGGAGTTTTGTCGATTTAATCAAATTCTCATTTATTGGATTTTGAATTAAAAGCGGATATTGGAAAACACAATATTATAAAGTAATAGAAAATTCCTGTAAGAAAACTTATTTTTATAATTTTATCTGTAATTCAGTGCATAAGATCAATTTTACATTAAATTAAAGCGGAAGATATAAAAAAAGGATTTATATTTGCAGATAAAAGTATATTTTAATTTCCTGTTAAGGTCAGTTTAAAGAAATACATTACAAGGGTGAATAAAAAGAAAATATAATAACTTTCTGATAAGAGATTAGGAAGAAATTTTCCAGCTTGAAACTAAGATAAAACTGTACAGAAAAAAACTAAACAAAAAAGAAATACAATTATTTATTTCTTAAAAAAAATGTCTTAAATATTCTCATTTAACACCAGTTGTCTTAAATAACAAGGACAATTATTTACATACTAAATTCATAAATTTTTGCAAAAAAAAAAAAAAAATTAAAATAATAAAAACAATATTTAATATGAATTCTTAAAATACCATAAATTGAAAAGAATTTTTAATTATTTTTATTTTAAATAACACTTCAACACCCAAAAACATTAATTTAAATTTTTAGAAAATATTTTAGTAAATAAAGAAAATAATAATTTTTGTTGAAACAATAAGATAACAAATAATATAAATATATGAATTTCCCCAAACACATTCCTAAACTTTTGCAAAAATATTTTACATCTATTTCGCACAACACTCAAACTTACGCTCAACAATAAATGCTGAGCAACAAAAAAAAAAAAAAAAAAAAAAAAACAGAACAACTTGCAACACCTTTGGTATCACATGTCAGACATTTCATAATTTACATACAAAATAACAATAAAAAAAAGAAAAAGTTACAAAACCAAAATCCTAAATTTGCATAAAATTTAAGCACAAATGTACCGAATATTGAAAAAATAGAGAAAAATTAAA
The DNA here is from genome assembly GCF_022045245.1 of Lucilia cuprina. NCBI lineage: Eukaryota > Metazoa > Arthropoda > Insecta > Diptera > Calliphoridae > Lucilia > Lucilia cuprina. The sequence goes on along the minus strand of NC_060953.1, from coordinate 39,338,703 downwards.
CATATAAAATCTAAACAAGACAAACGTAAATACAAGTGTGTTGAAAAAACATTAACACACTTGTATGTGTTTCGAACAGCATCAAAAAGATTCGTAATGAAATGAAATACATTCAGATTATTTTTGAAAGGGATAGGAAGAGGTATCGAAAGGATATAAAGAATTATTATTTACATTTTTTAAAAAGGAAAAAATTGAATATAAATACTACAATTATACAAACAAATGATGTTGCAACAAATTAGAGCAGTTCTAATTTAGTTCTAGTTCAGTTCTAGTTCAGTTCTAGTTCAGTTCTAGTTCAGTTCTAGTTCAGTTCTAGTTCAGTTCTAGTTCAGTTCTAGTTTAGTTCTAGTTTAGTTCTAGTTCAGTTGTAGTTCAGTTCTAGTTCAGTTCTAGTTCAGTTCTAGTTCAGTTCTAGTTTAGTTCTAGTTTAGTTCTAGTTCAGTTGTAGTTCAGTTCTAGTTTAGTTGTAGTTCAGTTCTAGTTCAGTTCTAGTTCCGTTCTAGTTCAGTTCTAGTTCAGCTCTAGTTCAGTTCTAGTTCAGTTCTAGTTCAGTTCTAGTTCAGTTCTAGTTCAGTTCTAGTTCAGTTCTAGTTCAGTTCTAGTTCAGTTCTAGTTCAGTTCTAGTTCAGTTCTAGTTCAGTTCTAGTTCAGTTCTAGTTCAGTTCTAGTTCAGTTCTAGTTCAGTTCTAGTTCAGTTCTAGTTCAGTTCTAGTTCAGTTCTAGTTCAGTTCTAGTTCAATACTGGTTCAGTTCTAGTTCAGTTCCAGATCTACTTCAGTTTCAATATAAGAACACAGAATGGAAGAACATTTACAGTTCGGCATAATCTAACACTTACTTTTATAGTTTTGCGATATTTTTTGCTATAACTAAAGAAAAAAGAAAATGAAATATTGACATTGTATTCGTAATTTTTATAATACTCGAAATATTGCACCAAAAAAAATTGTAAAACCTGAAGACTCATATGTTGTAAAAGTATTTATGTAACAAAGTTGCACAATTTGTAAAAAGAACATAATGTGTTGTTACATTAAATAAATTGCACAACTCTGATGTCATGGACAGAGAACGAAAAACTTAAAAATAATGTTCATGATGTAGAAATTGCCTTTTGGTATAGAAAATTTATATTTTTTATGAACTAAACATATTGCATTTGAGCTTGCTATGTTGTTGCAAATATCAATAAGAAACATTTAAAGAGATTGATGATTTAAGGTATATGTAATAGTTATGTTTAAATATAAGTAACTTATATTTAAACATAATTATTACATAATATATGTATACTAAGTATAAATTTAAAAAAAAAATCAAATCTTATAGCCCCAAATTAACCATAACTTTTGTTAAAACTTTATTGTACTATGTACATACTTCAGTACCTAATAAAACCATTGTCTTTATTTTACACATTTTATTTCCTTTACATATTTACCACTTTTTCTTTTTTTTTTTTTTTTGGAAAAGCAACCAACTGCGCCGGTTGGAAACAATATCATAAAACATTACGATCCCATAAATAATTTTTACAATTTTACAAATTCGTTTTCATTAAGCAAATTATTAAATGTTATTTACAAAATTGCAATTAATTTTATAATAAGCACTCTACCACACCTTACCACAACAAACACTTAATCTTATGTACATATGTATGTATGTATGTATGTATGTATGTATGTATGTATGTATGTATGTATGTATGTATGTATGTATGTACGTATGTACGTATGTATGTATGTATGTATGTATGTATGTATGTATGTATGTATGTATGTATGTATGTATGTATGTATGTATGTAGTTCTACACTAAAGGTACGTTGTTAATGTTTTGAGACAGAAATATGTATTATATAACCAGCAGAGTTTAACGGCGCACTTCTTAGCCTATCCTGATGGAGACAAAAATACCACCACAACCGTAAGCACGGTCGAAATTATAGGTAGCGCATGTTTTCTGAAGAAAAGGGTACATCATGTGAACCGTTGCAAGAGTCTAATTGAATTAGAAAATTATCATTAAACTTTTGCTGAATTGTAATTTTAATATATAAATTAAATTTTCTATTTAATATCGTATTGCACTACAAATAATTTTTAAAGGATAGGACACAGAATTGCAGGATATTTAGATATTCGTGTGTTTGCAATACTGTTATTATTATAGATGTGTATGATTTTATATGAAATTTAAATATTTGCGTTTTCTGTATTTTTTTCAGTATATTAATAAACTTCAATAAAATTGCTCCTTTGTTGCTTTTTCTCATCTCGTTTGAATATAACTGGCGTAAAATAAATAAATATGAAAAACTTAAAAAATTGATTTCAATTAAAAACAATTTTTTAAAATTATTGGAAAAATAGCTATTTAAAAGCCTTTGGATAATTTTTGGACCAATAGATGAAAGGTAACAATCATTTGGTAGTTCTTTAACGATTGAGCTGACAATTTATGTCTGGCGTACTTTCACATAGTACTAACCCTGACGAAAATTTCATCATAATAAATACTTTTGAGTTAGGTCACTTGCCACGAAATTGCCTTTATACATAGTTCAGGATAAACGACCTCATAATTACCTACATCTATTATGAATAAACAAGTTATTTATATCGTAATTTAATAACAAGTAATGTGTGTTTAAGTGATTTTCTAAAAAAGAAAAGACAAAATTTCAAAATTCTGTATCTAAGTGATTTTATGGACTTAGTATGACCACATGTGGACCGATCGTAAAACAATTTTTAGTGAATTTAAATGAATTTTGATATATGTACTTATGTATGGATATCAATATTTGGTTATAAGTGATGTGCGGTTTTTCTGATTTTCGGTAGGGAATCTTGTGTGGGAGCTATGACTAAGGATCAACCGATCGAGAAAAATTTTTTTTGGGTACTTTTGTATGGGAGGTATATGAAATTCTGGTTATTTTCCGCACAGATCAAGCGGGTGATTTTGATTAAATTATATTGCTTTGTTTCATCGTGAGCATGTTCTACACAGTCAGACGGACATAGCTAAATAAGGACCCAGAATATATGTATACACTTTGTTGGGTCTCAGATGAATAAGTATTTCTTGGTGTTACACACGGAATGACAAAGTTATATATACCCTCTATCACCACTGATGGTGGTCCTGCTATGACAAATTATAAAGCTAATTTGTCATAGCAGGACTAAGACCCCATTTTATGCCTATAGTTCTCTTTCATATCGTCCAGCACCGATGTCCCTTGTTGATCCTATCCTCTATGTGGTGTGTCCATTTTAATTTCCGGCCAAGGATTACACCTAAGTACTTAACTTTGTCTGTTACTAGTATCTTCTTGCCTGGAAGTAAGGTTTAGCATAAGTATCTAGGTTGAGCCCAGCTCAATGTCGTATTCAGAGCCTCCGCAGCTCTTCTACACAAGTAATTTGGGTCATTTCCACCGATCGCTCCTTTACATAAGCATGATGCTTATATTTAAAGTCTTATACTAGTATTCTGACTTTAACCATTCCGTTCCAAGGTTTTAGGTGTAGCATATGTAGGTTTTCCTGGTTTGGGTACAAATATTACCCTTGCATCCTGCCATTTAACTAGGGTATACGTTTATTTCAAGCATGCTGTGAATATTTGTGAGAGATGTACGGAAACCAGTCCTGCGTCCATTTGCAAAAGTGTCGGGAAAATGCCATCCGGCCCTGCAAATTTATAGGAAGCAAAGCTCTTGATTGCCCCTTTAACCATGTCATATCATCCTGTGAAGATAGAAACTGGTACTGAAACGGCGTTGGAAAAACAAAAGCAAATCCCGTTCTGTCAAGCTCATCTACCTGCTCATTTCCATAAAAGTCCCTAAGCGAAGGGACCCAAACAAGGGAGGTATCAGACAGGCGACTCAGCCTTGACAAATCCGAAATATTTTTTTCAAATCAGAATTTAGTTAATCTTAACTCCCACAAAAAGTCGATACGTTTATAATGGACAAGTGATCTCATCTTAATATAATATAAATTAGCGTTGTAATGGGAGCCATTCTCAAATATTGCAGGATTCAACAACAAGTGGAGACCATTATTTCCAAATTGCTACAAAAATCACCATAAGTTTGTAATACCCACTATAGCAGTGCAAGTTATAAAACACATCAGTAAGTATTAAACACATGTTTGTATTGGTTTATATTCGTTTGCATGACTGCGTGTGTATGTAAATAAGCATAAAGTAGTTACATATATGTATGTATTCCCTGGTTACTACAGTATGTGGCATATAAACGATTACAAAATATTCTTACATATAAATTTAACAATGAAAGTATACATTAATTGAACAATATTTCAGAGATATTTTTCTTTAATTTTATTTCTTTTTGTTACAATAATTTTCACCTTTATTGTATTTCTCGTTTATTGTACTTGGCGTAAATTGCTTAATATTTATCTCAATAGCATTTGTGTATTTCGTATTGTAAAAAGCGTATATAAATATTTTTCTTTTTATATACAATTTAATTACTTACACTGCATCGCTGGTAAAAGTAATCAAAAAATAACATTAAATGGTAATTACAACACTATTTTTTAAGATATATACTTTCATACCCGTTCTACTTCTACAACATAATCAAATATAAATAAATCATAAATTAAATTCTAATATTCTCCCAGTGTAAAGGTTTATATCATATGAGTACCAGGCCACTCAGGAGTAGTCGGCAACGAAAGGACAAATTAAATTGTTTTAAAGGGAAGAGAGCTTGAGGTAGTTATCCTGATGAATGCAAAACCATTCGACGCAACTAGAGCTGAAAGCAAATCCTATAAGTTGACCCTGCTGAGAACAAGACGAAATAACTTCTCAAAATGAACAAAACCCTTTACTATAGATTTTCGTTAACATATGGCTCTTACTTTCTAATTTTATATTTCTAGGTTCAATATAATAAAAATTAAAAAAAAATCAAAAATTTAAAGAAGGAAAATGTACCACTTAGAGGGCTCTAGCTGCTTATTTCATGTTTCTAGGTTCAATATAATAGAAAATTCAAACAGCGACTTTCAAAGTGTGCAAGTGTAGTAAAACTATCCTTTTATATATACCTTCGTGAGAAGGGTCTAAACCATATGCATTATTACAAGAATAAAATACAATTAGTATAATTTACACAGAAAAAAATTTAATTCAAAATCAAACAAAAAATTCATAAAGCCAGGTATTTTTATACCCTTCACCTTCGTGAGAAGGGTATATATAAGTTTGTCACTCCGTTTGTAATTTCTATATTATAATTTTCCGCCCCCATAAGGTATATATATATACTCTGGATCCTTATAGATAGCAGAGTCGATTAGGCCACGTCTGTCTGTCTGTCCGTCTGTCTGTATGTTTGTTGAAATCAGTTTTTAGAGGACCCCAGATATCGGCGAGATCCGAATCTTCAAAAATTCTGTTAGAAATGCTTTAGGAAAGATCGCTATTTAAAATCAGCAAAATCAGTCAATAAATAACGGAGATATGAGCAAAAATCCGAGACAACCTCAGAAAATTTCATCAAAAATTGAGATTTTTTTATTCATGCTCAAACAGAAATTGCAAAAAAACAAAAACAAAATACACAATCATACGGTAAATTTTGTTATTGTACTCATGTTTATAAAAACAAGGCAGAGAATGAGCAGCAGAGCAAGAGTAGCAGAGCGAGAGCAGCACTAGTGTGTTATTATTGGCTCAAATGAAATTAAAAGTATCAAAAAGACAACTTTTTGATACTTTTTTTGTTTTTAAAAGGTACTTTTGGATTTTTTTTCTAATATTGAATCTAGAAATATGAAATTATATATGTAGAGTGTGAATTAGGTGAGAATTTCAAAAGGTACTTTTGGAATATTCTATAATATTGAACCAAGGGACATGAAATTTAGTATGTAGATTCGGAATTAGATGAGAACCTGTAAAAGGTAATTTATTGGTGCTTTTTCGTTTTTCAAAAGGTATTTTTTGAGTTTTCTATAATAATGAACTTATAAACATAAAATTAAGTATGTAGAGTCCGCACTAGACGAGAACACACCAGAAGGGAATTTTTTGGTACTTTTTCGTTCTACAAAAGATGCTTTTTGAATTTTCTATAATATTAAACCTAGAAACATGAAATTAAGTACGTAGAGCCCGGATTAGATCAGAACACATAAAAGGGAACTTTTTGGTACTTTTTCGTTCTACAAAAGGTACTTTTTAATTTTCTATAATATTAAACCTAGAAACATGAAATTTAGCATGTAGAATCCGGATTAGACGAGAACACATAAAAGGGGTTTTTTGGTACTTTTCCGTTTTACAAAAGGTACTTTTTAAATTTTCTATAATATTAAACCTAGAAACATGAAATTTAGCATGTAGGGCCTTGACTAGGTAAGAACCTACAAAAAGGGAATCTTTGGTATTTTTTCGTTCTAAAAAAGGTACTTTTTGAATTTTCTATAATATTGAACATAGAAACATGAAAATAAGTTTGTAGAGTCCGGATTAGGTGAGAACACATAAAAGGGAACTTTTAAGTACTTTTTCCTTCTATAAAGGGTACTATTTTCTATAATATTGAAACTAGAAACATGAAATTAATTATGTAGAGCCTGGATTAAGCGGGAACCCATAAAGAGGCCTTTTTGCTACTTTTTCGTTCTTCATAAGGTACTTTTTAACTGAACCTAGAAACGTGAAATTAAGTATGTAGAGTCTGTATTAAGTGAGAAGCCATAAAAGTGGATTTTGATACCTTACCGTTGTGCAATTCCACTTCCTATATCCTATACAGTTTACCAGCAACGATTTTACTGACCATTTTGGTGGAAGCCATTTTACCAAGGAACTATAGTTCCAAGACTATATAGTCTTTATTCTTTTTTGTGTTTTCCCCATTTTCCATTGAGTTTTCCATGATATTTTTTATTATATAAGCAATTTATTCTTCCCCTGTGGTGTTGCCACTTAATTCCCAAAAACTCCAATTTTTTTCTCTGCCGTTGCTGTGCTTTTTTAAATAAGTCACTCATTAAGGAGCCTCTTTTGCTATATATAAGAAAATTGTTAATATTAATATTATTTATCTTATTATCTACATTTTTTTTTATTTGCAGAAATATGTGTTAATATCCAAGTAAAATACTCAATAATAAAGACTTTTAAAATGTATTTACTTTCATTCTTTTTAAGGAGTTTTATATCGCAATATTGTAAGAAAACAAAACTGAAATGTTTAAAAAATTTAATTTCAAATGAAAGTGAATTTATATTGAAAATGTTTAAATGCGTATCCAACCCGTTAAGAAATTGTACTTAAATAACAGCTAATTTTTGAATGACAACATTATACTTATAAGGTATCTAAGAGGTAAGTAGTGGTTAAGTAAGTGGGGCAATTTACTACCATACACGTCTTCCCTGGTTCGCATTTTCGCTAGCTATTTTCAAAAAAACAAGACTACTTACTTAACTACTTCTATGTAAGCGTGCATGCTAAGGACTTTTTTAAGTGCATAATTGTAAACGAGCGCCGTTAGCGCTTGCCTTCGATGACATCACAATTTTAAAAATGTCTACTACCTTTCAACACGATGTTGTCATGGTTGCAAATAGTTAAAGAAAGACTTATAATGCTCGTTTACAAAGATGTAATTCAGTAAGCAGATTCGTTTTCTTAAAACCAAGACCACTCTTTAACTCACCGATTATCTATTAGACTTGTTATAAGCAATTCGGAAGGAATATAGTTGTTATTCAAAAATAAGTTGTTAAGGACAAGTTAATAATAGGATTTTGTTGTGATGATTGATTATGCAGTTGAAGTTAGTAAGAAGTACAAGTCATTATTAATTTTGCATGCCCTATAGTGTGTAGGGTATTGCGTTTGTGCTGAAGTTTGTAATATCCATAAATATTGCTCCTTAAATTATACCAATTGACTAAGAATCACTTTCTGAGTCGATCCAGATTTGTCCGTCCGTCCGTCCATCCGTCTGTCTGTGTGTCCATGTAAACCTTGTGCACACGCTACAGTTAGCAATTTTCAAGATTACTTCATTATATTTGGCACATACTCTTCTTTTGATTCAAGGATGAAAATGGAATTGAAAACGGTTGAAATCGGTTCATTATTTTTCGTATCCCCATACAATCGGGACCCTAGCCCTCATACACAATCCCCTTCGGAAAATGACTTCAATATTAAAACTTATAAGAATAGGCCCACATTTACCCCTACTTCCCTATGCATCGGCCCGATTATACATATGGTCGGTCCGACTATACATTAATAATTGTTTATTTATTCGTTTTTCAAATTTCTGACTGTAGTATTTTGAACTTTAAACGAAAAAATGATGAATTTTTTAAAATTTATGCAGGTATTTACTTGTGCAAAATAAGCTATTAATGGTGACATATGAGATATTTTCTAACAATAAAATTATACTCAAAATAAAAATATAATGCAACGACGAACAAATATGTGTATGTATGTATATGAGATACATATATTTCAATAACATTTCTATTTTGTCCCTGGAAGTGTAAGACAGAGTTTCCAAAACTTTAAAAAAAATTAAAAATTTTTTAATTAGGTAAAATTTAAAGATCATTAAATTTTTTATAATAAAGAAAAAAATTAAAAATTTTAAATATCTTAAAAAGGTTGTCAATCTCTGCTTTAAAATCCATATGTCTTTGTATATACATACAAATACGTACATATTTCTTCTCTCTTCACCGATAAAAATGTGTAAATATATTTCTACATACATATATAGACAGCAAAAAAAAAAATAAAAGAAAACATTATTTTACAAAAATCATAAAATGTAATAAAAAACAAGCAGCCACTATGAGTTCTACCGCCACTGCACACAACACAAGTGAATTGAAAAATGTCAACGTTAACGACATTTAAATGAGCATCACATTACTGACTTCAAATGATCAAAATGATAAAATATTATTTACGCTATAATTTTTCATCGTGTTTTCTTTCTTTCTTTTTCGAATAAACAACATAAATTCTAAAAAAAAAATAGAAAGAAAAATCTGCTTAACACACACATGAACATGAATGTGCATGACAAATGTGAGTAAATATAAAACAGCAGCAGCAATTAAAATTTATCTGCGAAAAAATCTTGTTCAAAAGAATGATAAAGAATTTTTTTGCATCAAACTCTAAAGGACATGCAAACAAACAAACAAACAGCAGGCAGATTGAGATTGAAATAAATTGACTGATGATGATGAGAATGACTTCAAATGATTTTTGCTGCTGCATTAGCAATGTAAATAATTATGGTTAATTTAATGAATGTTGCTTTGATTTGTAAACTTTTTCAAATCAACGAATCTTTAAAACTGCATGTTAAATATATAATTATTTATATTTTAAATTTAATTGTCTGCACAATATATCCATGTATGTTTAAAGTTGCCTTAGCAGGAAATTTTGAAATTTCATTCTATATAATCCTATTAAGCACAAAGTTAGCACTTACATAGGTTTTAAGTAATTAAAAATTTTAACTCATTATTGAATTCTACTGTTAAACATATTAGGCATTTTAACTATTATATGCTCACGTGCATCATCTGTGGTAATTTTAGTCAACTTTAACAGAGGTTTCCAAACTACACAAAAACTAATTCAATTCTAGTATAGTTCTAGTTCAGTTCTAGTTCAGTTCTAGTTCAGTTCTAGTTCAGTTCTAGTTCAATTCTAGTTCAGTTCTAGTTCAGTTCTAGTTCAGTTCTAGTTCAGTTCTAG
>NC_060953.1:39326896-39328789 GCF_022045245.1 Lucilia cuprina | reverse complement strand
GAACTAGAACTGAAATAGAACTGAACTAGAACTGAACTAGAACTGAACTAGAACTGAACTAGAACTGAACTAGAACTGAACTAGAACTGAACTAGAACTGAACTTGAATTGAACTTCTTATTTACAAGCGATAGTAATAAGTCCTATATTACTTTAATGTTATTTTGTAAGTGAATTTGAACATCTTAACCACTTACTTCTATCTACATTTACAACAAATGGTGCTGACAGTGAAAACATGCAATACATTTATAAAACCGGAAACAAAACATACACAACATTATTGCAAACAGTGTGAGAGGGACATAAAAATATCAGTCCTTGCAAATAGAAATTAATCCAGAAGGAAATGAAAACTTATGAAGACGAATATAGGCATTATTCTGTTTATATAAAAGATAGAAGGCAAAGCGAAATGGAGTAAAAATGCTTAAGAGTCAAAAAACGTAATATAAATTTTCTTAAACAAAAAATTGACGAAAACTGATAGTAGACATGAAAAAATATTTTGGAATTGTGTTTAATTAAAGTTTTTCGTTTTTATTATTACCACAAATTGAAGCCAAATAATCTATTATTTGAGATTATGAGAAAATTTTTAAAACATACTATTAAACATTAATATATTACTGTATAAAAAATTCGTAGTAAAAATGCCACAAGGTGCCAATTAATATGTTATTTTACTATTTTTTTTTTCAAGGACACCCAAAAAGTGAGACGTGCAAAGTTTATGTTTTTTCTTTCTTTTATTATTTATAGCCATTTTTGTCTTTCCTTAAGCCATAAACAAGTTTTTTTTGCTTTGATTTCTCTAAACTATAAAACACTTTTGCTAAAATCTGAACACTATCCTGTGGCATATCATTTGGTGTGAAAATACCAGCAGTAGAACGTTTTCTATTATTTTGTGAATTTAATGGACAATAAACAAGATAAATTGTAGATTGTGGTGTTCAGGTGATGTTTGAGTTGAGTTGTATTTGGCCCTTGACAGTTATGGGGAAACGAACAGGAAGGAGAGTTAGATATAGTTAAAGTAAATTGTTGCTTTAATATCCACACAATCGTATTATACAAGACATTAATTTTATTTCAAGATAAATGTATAAAAAAGAAAAAAAATCATCTTACAATTATTTATTTTACAAGATATATTAGTTAACATGTTTCATTTTATTAAAAAATATCAAGTTATACAGTGAAAATGAATTCATTAAATGAATTCAAAAGAATATTTTTTAATTTTGCAAAAAGTGAATGAATGCACTAAGGATTAGTTTCGATAAAAGAAAGTGTTTGCCTAATAAATTTGTAACATAAGTACCAATGCACAAAAATATTTTTCTGATTATTACAAATATACATTTTCTATACTTTTTCACAATTTTTTTTTTATTTATCAGCGATAGGTTTCGTTTAAACTAACCAGCTAAATAATTTCTAGGAACATATTGTATATTCCATTTTGTTGAACAAAAACTGAAAATGTCTTCTTAAAGCCACTAATTAAATAATATGTCAAATTTTACATCGACCTGTAAAATAATCTGCTTGTGGTCAATTATCCATGACCTGATTTATAAAGGTATACAAGATATTACAATGACATTAATTATATGTATATTAACAAGTTCTAACATGTCACTCTGTGATTAATTTTTGTATTTTGTATAAAGTCGTTCATGCAGAATTTCTCTATTGAGAAACATTCTTACAATCTAGAGTTAACATCGAACGAAGTAGATCTGAACTAGGACTGAACTAGTAATGAACTAGTAATGTACTAGTAATGAACTAGAACTGAACTAGAACTGAACTAGAACTGAACTAGAACTGAACTAGAACTGAACTAGAACTGAACTAGAACTGAACTAGAACTGAACTAGAACT
>NC_060953.1:39315144-39326796 GCF_022045245.1 Lucilia cuprina | reverse complement strand
AGTTCAGTTCTAGTTCAGTTCTAGTTCAGTTCTAGTTCAGTTCTAGTTCAGTTCTAGTTCAGTTCTAGTTCAGTTCTAGTTAAGTTCTAGTTCAGTTCTAGTTCAGTGTTAGTTCAGTGTTATTTCAGTTCTAGTTCAGTTCTAGTTCAGTTCTAGTTCAGTTATAGTTCAGTTCTAGTTCAGTTCTAGTACAGTTCTAGTGCATTTCTAGTTCAGTTGTTATTTCATTTTATGTTTCGGTTTATTTCTTGTCGAATTAAAATATCAGTGTGCTACACATTACAGAAATTCAGCATTAACGAATTTATATATAACTCCTCATACGGGAAATTCTCTACCAACAATAGCATGTTGTAATATTATTTATGCAATATTTCAAGATAATATTTTTTTCAAATAGTACTTAAGCAACCTTTTTTTAGGTTTTAGTTGTTATAGTCCAAACACAATTTGATGTTTCAATCTATTGCAATTTCTACAAAATACGACTTTTAATACTAATTTCTATGTTGATATTACTCCTTCGAAAAAAAAACGCAAGTGTGTATTTACATTTATTTTTATATACAAATACATACATATGTATATGTATATATCGACTTTGAATATCTTAGCATAATACCCCATAGGGAGAATCTTTGTGGACAGGCACAAAGAAAATACCACCCTCCCTAGAGGTTTCGTTGAGGGCACCCATAAAAATGTTACTGAAACGTGGAGGACATGACTTGGCTTTAGCTTGTTCATATCTTAAACACCTCATGCTGTTGAAATCATTTAATCTAACGGCCTCGGCATAATAGTAAATAGCCATGCTGTGATCGCAGACACCTGTAATATCGTACCAGCAAGCAGGTTGAGATTCTCCACCATTAGGATAGAAAGCTCCCTTGCCAATAGGTTGCAAAAAACCGAATCGACCCCCATTAGTATGAATAGATTGAACGTAGTCGGCATCGGTATTGGACAGACGTTTATCAGGTTGGTTAATGTCGAACAATGGAAGAGCAGGATCTAAACCTATAACGGTATTAACTTTAGTAGATCTGAAGTGTTTAGCTGTAAAGCCAGATATATGTGCTCCCAAACTGTGACCAATAATTGTCAATTCTTGCAATTTCACACGAAAATGCTTGATCAAGAAATGAAGCAAAGTGGAAATCTTACCACCAACAACGAAAGTATATTTAGCAGAATATGGATAATACGGAGATTTGGCAGAATCCCATTGTACGAAAATATAATTGTATTCACCTTTGGATAACCAAGCATCACGGACATCAGTGTTAATATTAGCATCCTTGTCAGACATCCAGCCGTGAACGCAAACACGTGTTTGGTGTCTAACATTGAAATTAGAGTTAGAAATACTTTCATTGGTGATAATGATTATCTGAGGTGTACTGGGATTTTTTCTAGTGTACAAGAAAAATGTAACATTATTTGAGATTTGAGGATCTTTGCTATTTTCAATTACGGCCTCAACATTTTCTTTGTCAACCCATTCGTTAAATTGGTATATGTTAGGTATATACCAACCATTTTCACCATGTATGCGTTCATCTTCAGGGATAACGTTACTGACAGCTGTAATTTAAATACAGTTTCAAGTATAAGCTCTTCTCTGGAATTTCAGCTTACCAAACACAGCAGCAATCAAAGAAATCAACAAGAAATATTTCATATTAACTGAATCGAACTGAACTCTATTGAGTTTTTTAAAAAGAAAATAAACTTTTATACATATATATTTATACATATGTATGTTCTAGCTTTCACAACATTTCAAATTCACATGAAATCAAGATTTCACACGAAATTAATAATGTAATGTTCCCATTTTTATTTTGGTTTTAAATTTAGTTTTACAACAGTTTTCACATTTGGTTTTGTAAATTCGGAAGCCAGAATATACACAGTATATTTTATTTTTCAATCTCAATTTCTATTAAAATTTCCATACAATTAATAATTATTTCTGCATTAAAAAAACTGTTTTCGTTTTTCGAATATATGCAAGTAATTTAATTGTTAAAATATTAACACTTGTCACTTATACACTTGACTATTTATAGACGTTTGTTTATAAAAAAAACCAATTGTTAAATTTTTACAAATTACTAATTATTGTTAGTTAATAAGACTATAGTGTTTATCTATTTATTAGAGTTGTCAATTATTCGTGTTAAAAATTATTCGAATAAAAACGAACAATATTTTTATACCCACCATTATGTCCGTCTGTCTGTCTGTTGAAAACACGATAGAGTCCAAATGGAAGTAGCTAGCGAGCTGAAATTTTGCACAGATACTTATAGTTAATGCAGTTTGTTTGGTATTGAAAATGGTATTGAATAAGGCCGACTTCAGAAAAATCTTGATAGCCCATAACTGGCTAACAGAAGCATCAATAGAGGTGTAATTCGGCACAAAAATGTTCTATGGAGACATAAATCTCTTCGTAGAATTTTATAAAGATCGGTCCATATTGACCCTACTCCCATAAAAAGTCTCCTTCAGAAAATGACTTTATCGCCCATAACAGACTAACAAAAGCATCAATAGCGTTGTAATTCGTAGAATTTTATAAGGATCGGTCCATAATTGACCCTGACTCCCATATAAGAAAAATGACTTTGTCGCCCATAACAGGGTAACAAAAGCATCAATGGCGTTGTAATTCGGCACAAACATGTTTCACAAACAACATTTTTATTTTATAAAAGGTTTATAAAACAAAATTTTCGTACAAAATCTAATTTATAAACGGTTTTGTGGATGAAAGGAAATATAGGACTATCGTTATAAAATTTCATAGAGAATATCATGCTTTTTCGTTGTAATAAGTACTAATGTTTATAAGCGAATTATTGATCTTCAAGTCATTGACACAATTACGGGTTCAAAAGCAATATTTAAGGGGTACAGTTGTTGTTGATAAAATAATTAACATATTTAAACAATTTTTAATAGGGTATGTCCTTGGGTCGTATGTGCCAAATTTTATCAAATTATTATGAAAATCGAGACATGTAGTATGATTAGAATTTTAACATGGACAGACGGACATAACTATATCGATTCAGAAAATGATTGTGAGCCGATTGATATAAAAGTCGTCTCTAAAGAATATAGCGAGCGATTCGTCGATTACACTTGTATGGATTCCTTTATGTGGTTATATAGAAGGCAACATCGCGCGAAAATCGGAAGTGATCTACAAGTGAATAGGGTTTGTCCTTGGGTCGTATGTGCCAAATTTTATCAAATTATTATGAAAATAGTGACATGTAGTATGATTAGAATTTTAACATGGACGGACGGACATAACTATATCGATTCAGAAAATGATTGTGAGTCGATTGGTATAAAAGTCGTCTCTAAAGAATATAGCGGGAGATTCATCGATTACACTTGTATGGATTCCTTTATGTGGTTATATAGAAGGCAACAACCGCGCGAAAATCGGAAGTGCTCTACAAGTGAATGAGTTTGTTAACAGAAGATGAACCCATCTGCCTGGAAACCTTGAATGGATACCATTCAAACTGATTACCCTGTAAACATGTCAAGTTCCAATCTCATGAACCTTATTGCGGTAATAACAGGACTCTGGGCACTAATGCATAGAGTCTAAAACTTCCTTCGTACAATGATTTTTGAACCGGCTGCAATGACATTTTGACATTTTCTATGACATTGTTAATGTTCAGTCGACGAACAATTGTAGACAAAAGCTACCTGTCAAATGAACAGCTGGCAAGGATCGTCATCTGTAGGACCAAAAAGCTGAAATAATTTAGCCCTTTCAATAACAACAGTTGGTAAAATGTTAATATCATGATAACACAACGCGACCTGTCTGCCAAATTAACCTAACCTAGTAAATTCATTTCAGAACAGTAGGATTCATTAAAGGTATGAAAATTGGAAACACAAGTGGCAGACACTAGATCATATACAAGCTATTTGCTATTTATTCTCCAACTGTAACTGAACATTGCCAAGTAAGGATTTGAATTGATAAAATTTCTTAACACGGTTCTTTCTTTGGAGGCATGTACTTAACACAATTGCCTACAAGTATTTTTTTAATAGGACCAACACTCAGGGGATAACCCATACTTATACGAAGCATTGTGTTGAAGCTAGGAAAATGGGTTGTTGGAAGGAGGATAGAGGGAGTAGTGTTTGTGGACATTTGATTTAAATCTTATTATATCGAAAGTGGCAGGGAATACCTCTGCAGGAAGTTTATTCCGCAGACGAACGTGCGGCTGAAGAATGAATTTTCCCTGTAATAGGTTGTGCGGGCCATTGGCCAATCTACCACAAATGGGTGTGTTCTGCAAGAAAGACATATGTTACGCAAGAATATACAATTATCGGGAACAAGTTCCCTAATTTCAAAGGATCAAATTCCATTGTAGTATCGATAGAACAGTGAAATACACCCCATGTTGCGACGGTGTTCCAGTGAATCAATAGAGTTGGATATCCTACTGTGACCGATAAGTACCTTCGCCCTCTCCTGTACGCGGTCGAATAGCTCCAAAATAGACTTCGAAGCTTCGGCCTATACATGAGAGTTGGAAGTTTGACATAGAAGGTCATTTATAAAGATAAGAAATAGGGTAGAGGAGAGAACGGAGCCTTGCGATACTCCTGAATTAATCTAGAACTCGTTTGTTGAGATACCTTCTATAACAACTCGTATAGTGCGATCTCTGAGAAGACTCGAAATAAATCGAGAGAAGTTATTACCGACATCTAAAGCAATTAGTTTTGATTCAACTGCACCGTTTTAAAAATTAAAAAGTAAATTTTTTCAACTATTTTATAAATTAATTATTATTAACATTTTAACATAAGAGACTGGACTATATCCGTATTTTATTTTTATTTTCTGAACATGCATGTTGATGTAAGCCGCCGCTAAATTATTTTAGCGAATCATGATCATGTACATGAATTGGTTGGCCGATTGGTATTGGCCCTGCAACTGATCCATAGGGTGCTTTTCCATTGACAGGAACATAGTAAACCCCATCAATATTATCCGTATTACCCATGCCACCCATGCGAGCGTCAGAGTATACTGAACCACATCTCCTGTGAAGAGCATCTGAATATGTATTGCACTTAATGCTAGGGAAATCATTTAATTGAATTGCTTCGGCGTAATATTTAATGGACATACTGTGTTCACAGATTCCTACACCAAAATGATACCAAGGACAAGCTGGTTGAGATTGACCACCATTGGGATAGAAAGAGCCCCTGCCAATGGGTGTTAGATAACCCAAATTACCGGCATTCGTATGTATAGATTCAACGTATTTGGCATCTCTGGCGCACAGACGAAACTCACAGTCATTTCTGATTAAAGGAGAAGCCGGATCTAAACCTACAATGGTTTTTATATTATGAAAACTTCTGGCCGACAAACCAACAATATGAGCGCCCAAGCTGTGACCATTCATTACCAATTCTTCAAATTTAAAATAATTATTCTGGGACATGAATTCAAGAAAATTACCAAGCACAAAAGCAACATGTCTTAAACTTAAAACAACTAGAGGGTAGTTAGAATAACGGGCAGCATTCCACTCTACGAAAATGTAATTGTAATTACCAGTAAATAACCAAGCATCACGGATACCATAGTTAATATACCCCTCAGGACCAGATAAAAAGCCGTGGACGGATATACGTGTAGGATGTGCGGCATTAAAGTTAGATTCATCAATGGATTTTTTATCCATTGTTATTAACTGAGAATGAACTTGATTTTTAGGTGTATACAGGTGAAAGAAAACATCGTTTTGTGGTAAAAAAATATTTCTACGTTCCACACTCTCTAGATAGTTCTCAGTGTCATTCATATCAACCCATTCCATTGTTGCATTACTGAGATAGCTGTCAACATTTTTCATGTCAACCCATTCAAAAGTCTCGTGGACAGGTACAAACCAACCATTTACTCCATTAACACGTTGCTTTTCAGATACATTGTCACTGGTAACTGCAATTTAAAAAAAGTTTAAACAGTTTAGCAATTCTATAGGATATTAATTTACCAGTCAAAGCAAACAGCAAAAGCACCAAAAAACACTTCATATTAAGTTAACTGAATTTTAAAAATACTGTTATTTTAAAAAAATATTCTCAACTTTTATACCATTTTTTCAATTATTATTAACATTTCTAAGCAATTGTGAAAGCAACAACTTAATTATTTTCTTAAATGTAAAAAGATGTTTTTTAGATTTTATAGACATACCTTTAATTTCTAAAAACTGTTTTTGCGCTTTATAGCTATTTATATACCCTACACCACTATAGTGGGGAGGGTATTATACGTTTGTGCTGATGTTTGTAACATACAAAAATATTGACCTATACCCACCTTAAAGTATACCGATCGATTCAGAATCAGAATTTTTTGAGTCGATTAAGACATGTCTGTCCGTCCGCCTGGCTGTCCATGTAAGCTTTAGCGCAAGGTACAAGCCGCAATTTTCAATATAATTTGATGAAATGAGGACCAAGCTCGTTTTTTGGCACATTGACAAAGCCTACTGAAATCGGTCCATTCTTTCACCTAGCCCCCATGCAACCATACCTCCCGATTTGGGCTTTTTATGCCATAATAACGCTACATAATTTCTTTAAAAACTGGCACAAATAAATTTTATATAAGTATAAATGACACTGCAGATTTTCTATCGAGTATAGACTATAAACTAGACTATAGACTAGAATATAGACTAGAATATAGACAAAACTATAGACTAGACTATAGACTAGAATTTAGACTGTGACTAGACTATAGACTAGACAATAGACTAGACTATAGACCAGACTATAGACTAGACTATAGACTAGACTATAGACTAGATTATAGACTAGACTATAGACTAGACTATAGACTAGACTATAGACTAGACTATAGACTAGACTATAGACTAGACTATAGACTAGACTATAGACTAGACTATAGACTAGACTATAGACTAGACTATAGACTAGACTATAGACTAGACTATAGACTAGACTATAGACTAGACTATAGACTAGACTATAGACTAGACTATAGACTAGACTATAGACTAGACTATAGACTAGACTATAGACTAGACTATAGACAAGACTATAGACTAGACTATAGACTAGACTATAGACTAGACTATAGACTAGACTATAGACTAGACTATAGACTAGACTATAGACTAGACTATAGACTAGACTATAGACTAGACTATAGACTAGACTATAGACTAGACTATAGACTAGACTATAGACTAGACTATAGACTAGACTATAGACTAGACTATAGACTAGACTATAGACTAGACTATAGACTAGACTATAGACTAGACTATAGACTAGACTATAGACTAGACTATAGACTAGACTATAGACTAGACTATAGACTAGACTATAGACTAGACTATAGACTAGACTATAGACTAGACTATAGACTAGACTATAGACTAGACTATAGACTAGACTATAGACTAGACTATAGACTCGACTATAGACTAGACTATAGACTAGACTATAGACTAGACTATAGACTCGACTATAGACTAGACTATAGACTAGACTATAGACTAGACTATAGACTAGACTATAGACTAGACTATAGACTAGACTATAGACTAGACTATAGACTAGACTATAGACTAGACTATAGACTAGACTATAGACTAGACTATAGACTAGACTATAGACTAGACTATAGACTAGACTATAGACTAGAATATAGAATATACTAGAATATAGACTAATCTACAGACTAGACTATAGACTAGAATTTAGACTAGGATACAGACTAGACTATAGACTAGACTAGATTGTAGACTAGGCTATAGACTAAACTATAGACTAGACTATAGACTAGACTATGGACTAGACTATAGACTAGACTATAGACTAGACTATGGACTAGACTATAGACTAGACTATAGACTAGATTATAGACTAGACTATAGACTAGACTATAGACTAGACTATAGACTAGACTATATACTAGACTATAGACTAGACTGTAGACTATAGACTAGACTATAGACTAGACTATAGACTAGACTATAGACTAGACTATAGACTAGACTATAGACTAGACTATAGACTAGACTATAGACTAGACTATAGACTAGACTATAGACTAGACTATAGACTAGACTATAGACTAGACTATAGACTAGACTATAGACTAGACTATAGACTAGACTATAGACTAGACTATAGACTAGACTATAGACTAGACTATAGACTAGACTATAGACTAGACTATAGACTAGACTATAGACTAGACTATAGACTAGACTATAGACTAGACTATAGACTAGACTATAGACTAGACTATAGACTAGACTATAGACTAGACTATAGACTAGACTATAGACTAGACTATAGACTAGACTATAGACTAGACTATAGACTAGACTATAGACTAGACTATAGACTAGACTATAGACTAGACTATAGACTAGACTATAGACTAGACTATAGACTAGACTATAGACTAGACTATAGACTAGACTATAGACTAGACTATAGACTAGACTATAGACTAGACTATAGACTAGACTATAGACTAGACTATAGACTAGACTATAGACTAGACTATAGACTAGACTATAGACTAGACTATAGACTAGACTATAGACTAGACTATAGACTAGACTATAGACTAGACTATAGACTAGACTATAGACTAGACTATAGACTAGACTATAGACTAGACTATAGACTAGACTATAGACTAGACTATAGACTAGACTATAGACTAGACTTTAGACTAGACTATAGACTAGACTATAGACTAGACTATAGACTAGACTATAGACTAGACTATAGACTAGACTATAGACTAGACTATAGACTAGACTATAGACTAGACTATAGACTAGACTATAGACTGGACTATAGACTAGACTATAGACTAGACTATAGACTAGACTATAGACTAGACTATAGACTAGACTATAGACTAGACTATAGACTAGACTATCGACTTAACAATAGACTAGACTATAGACTAAACTATAGACAAGACTATAGACTAGACTATAGACTTGACTATAGACTTGACTATAGACTAGACTATAGACTTGACTATAGACTTGACTATAGACTTGACTATAGACTTGACTATAGACTTGACTATAGACTTGACTATAGACTTGACTATAGACTTGACTATAGACTTGACTATAGACTAGACTATAGACTAGACCATACCGGACTATAGACTAGACTATGGTACAGACTATGGACTATACAATAGACTAGACGATATACATTCCATCATAAATATTATTTAAAACTATAACGTAGACTATAGACTAGACCATACTGGACTATAGACTAGACTACATACATTCCCTTTGAAATATTATTTAAAATTTCAAAAATTCGTATTAATATTAAGAGCAGATATTTTTTATTAGAATTTAATTTTTATTTAAACTTAAGTTTTTTTTTTAATTTTAATAAACATTTCATAAAATTTCAATCAACTTTATTCACAAACTATAATGTTTAAAATTTGTTTTATCTCTGCAACTCTACATTCTAAAGGTTTTCATCCTATTTCTGTGTACAGCACTACTTTTACTTCGGTCTCTCTTTGGGTGGCCACGCTGGCAAAGCAGGTGGAATATTAAATTGTTTCTTGCGTATGGCAAAACGATTCGTTTCACATTGATTCACGAAATGTAAACAGCGACACTCCACAGGTGGTCCTTTCTTTAGCTTGGGGTGCTGACATTCCGAAAAACTGGGATGAGGGCAGCATTCTTTTAAACACTTGGATCGCATACGATTACGATGACACTTAATAATTGCAGCCACTTTGCGACAGCAGGGCATATTAATTTTGTGACATTTATTTATGCGTCTGGTATTGGGATTTTCGGGAGGTTTTTCCATACACTTTTTTAAAACATTATAGTCCAATTTAAGCTGTTCACTATCCTTTTCTTTGGCGGTTTGGGGGCTTTCACATTTAGGTCTCTTTACCAAGGGAGGTAACATGCACATTTCATTGAAGCAACAAACTTTGCGTTTTCTTACCACCGGTTCGCAAGATTTCCAGGTTTGAGTATAAACTCTTTTTGTTTTATCCGATGATTCGTAATGGGTTTCATCGAGACGCGGTATTAAAGCGGGACATTGTTCTTCTACACCACATGTTTCCCACATGGATATAAATGGTTTATCTTCTTGTTTATTATGTTTATGTTTCTTTTTTGCAGGCGGCTCACAGGGCGGCTTGCTAAGATTACGATCACAGCAACAGGTTAAGTGTGTGGGAGGTTTTATATCGGGTTCCCCACATTTAGGCCAATCTGATCTACCGCAAGCACTTAAGCTTCCTGCACAGCTGACTTGCTTGGGATGACATTTTGGTTTGGCTTTTGATATTTTATGTTCTTCTTTACATAGAGGAGCCTCATTCCAACTGCCCTTGATTTCCGAGGCAAAATGACGCTGTCTTTGATATAGTAATGGTAGACACTTTGACCATGCAGAGGGTAAAGATAACAAAATTTTGGACATTTTATTTTGTGAATTAGTATAGAGGAAATCAGTTATAAAGTTTTTTAAAAGAATTTTTAAATTTTATTAAATTTTACTAAAAATTTAGAATATTTTTTTGTTTGAAAATTTTAAATAGAAATGAAATAATGAGTTGTCATATTGCATTTAATGGAAAATGTTAATGAAATTTTTAATAAATTTCAAAATATGTTTATAGAATAAAACAAGTGTTTTCGGTGTAACTGGGTCAAACAGTTATAAATAAGAAAATAATTTTCAATTTTCTCTCTCGATGCTAAGTTAATTTCATTAACATTTTACTCTAGAATTAATAAATTTGTATTATTTCTCCTCTAATCTCTCTGACGAAAATCTTTTCTTATTATTTCTACAACAAAACTCTTATTTTCATTTGTTCATGTTAAATAAAATTCTTTTAGCAAAAATATGTCGAATTTATTGAAAACAAATATTTTCACCAACAACATTTTTAGAATTTTTTTTTTTTAACAATTTTCCTGACATCATGTTTTTGTAGTTAAAAAAAAGGGAAAATATGAAAAACAAACAAATTTTTTATGATCCTAAAAAACTAAGGACTGGACAAATATTGTGCACTGTCTGAGGCATTAGAATTTCACACAATTATTCAAACACAGATTCCATTAGTATTTGAGCATATCTAACGCTTCAATAGTTTCATTAGTTCTTTTCAAGTGGAAAAAAAAATTCCAACAATTAGACAATAACATAAAAAGTAATAACCGAAATTTATAGGAAAATTTTAAAAATTTCCTTCAAAAGCGAAGTTTGCAAAAATTTTCTTAAAAATCTAATTTCGCACAAATTTTTTCTGGAAACTTAATTTTACAAAAAATTTCTGTAAAAACTATAATTTTCCAAAATTTCACTGTATATTTTGGAATGTCTGGAAGGAAATATGTGCTACCTTTTAGCCAGTTAGTTAGTTAGTTAGTTAGTTAGACTAGACTAGTTTATAGTCTAGTCTATAGTCTAATCTATTGTCTAGTCTATAGTCTTGTCTATAGTCTAGTCTATTGTCTAGTCTATAGTCTAGTCTATAGTCTAGCCTATAAT
>NC_060953.1:39312992-39315044 GCF_022045245.1 Lucilia cuprina | reverse complement strand
CACAACAACACTCTTTGGTTATTTTTTGTGCGTCCAATAATGGTTTTCAAAGAAATGCTATTTTCAGGCTTTGTGTGCGTGAGAAACAACTAGTATTCATTGAAAAGTAAGTGGTTATGTAAGTACAGGCCATTACCAAGTATTTTCGTAAAACAAATAATTTATTAAATTTAAAATTTAATTTTTATTTTATGCCGAAAACATTTGATTACAACACTACATTTCCTACTAATCTCTAGTTGGTGTTAAAATATGATCATCATTTTATGACCCCTAAACTTCAACTATAAATTAACATTTTATACTATTTTTTTATAACTTAAAAATGTTGTAAGCCTTTAAATTTATATGTACGTAAGTGTTTTTAAGCATAAGCAAACTAAAATGTTTATATTTTTATTTGTCAATAAAATTTAATATTAAATTACATTCACTCATTCCTACAATCAATCCTCATCTAACACTAATCCAGCTTTCATACACATATGCATATATTTTGTTTTTGTGGCCATAAACATAAAGACAAGACAAGAAAAACAGAAAATTTAATAAAATTTTATGACATGAACTAAAATTTCATAACATTGAAAAGCTTAAAAGTAGATAATAATCTTATTTACTTACTCCTTTCAATATTTCTATTTTCCATATGTAAGTAAATGTTAGCAAAAAAATAAAAAAAACGAAAACTTCAAACAAATATTGGAGAAAGAAAATTCTTTAAATTCATATTTTCCACTTCATTGATATTATTTCGCATACCAACAACCAACCACTAAAACAATAAGAAAAAATAAACTTATTGGAAAAAATTTAAATACCAAAAACTGTGCGCCAGCTGTTGAGATGAATGGACGGCTGGTTAGGTTTACAAGTTGGCTTGTTGACTGGTATATTTTCCAATTGAAAACACATTTTCCTAAAATTGCAAAAAAATCTATTTCCTAAAATTCTTGTTTTTTATATGATTGAGTATGAGTATCGAATATCCTTGTGCGAACAAATCCAATAAAATAAAACATCATGCAATTTTTAAAACTGAAAAAAAGAAAAATCTTACACCCAAAAATGTTTTCCACTAATATTTATATAAATTATTGAGAATTTTTCGTTTCCTTAAAGCAGCAAATATAAAAAAACCCTCTTAACGATTTTTAAGATTCGGACTAATAAAAAAATTGAAGATTCTAACTTTGATAGTTTCTCAGGAAAAGAAATTTTTCTATTTACTTCATACTAAGGTTCCATGACCCCTTGACAGAAGTCCGACATGTTCTTCCAAAAGGTAGAGATGAATATCTAAGTTCTTCGTGTAAAATTTAAATTATTAATTTCCTAGATAATCGAATTTATGTATTCGATTCTTATGGGGAGTGATACACCCTCATTGAGATTTCACAAATTTATTAATTAAAATTTTTACATGTATCTTAAAGTCCTTCTTACAAAATTTGATGATTCTGACTCGAATAGTTTCGAAGATAAATAAAATTTTGTATTTTATTAGTAAAAGAGGTGTCACGCCCCTTGCTGTTAGTCCGCCCACTTTTTATTTTAAATAGTAATTTTGATACTAAAGTTTTTCGGACATAACTTGAGAAATCAATCTGTAACATTTTCTCAGACATACTGATAACTAACTAACTAACTAACTAACTAACTAACTAACTAACTAACTAACTAACTAACTAACTAACTAACTAACTAACTGACTAATTAACTAACTAACTAACTAAATATAGTCTGCAGTCTTGTCTATAGTCTAGTATACAGGCTAGTCTGAATTCTAGTCTATAGTCTAGCCTATATTCTACTCTATAGTCTAGTCTATATTCTAGTCAATAGTTTAGTCTATAGCCTAGTTTATAGTCTAGTCTAGTTAGTCTACTCTATAATCTAGTCTATAGTCTAGTCTATAGTCTAGCCTATAGTCTAGTCTATAGTCTAGTTTATAGTCTAGTCTATAGTCTAATCTATTGTCTAGTCTATAGTCTTGTCTATAGTCTAGTCTATTGTCTAGTCTATAGTCTAGTCTATAGTCTAGCCTATAAT
>NC_060953.1:39302203-39312892 GCF_022045245.1 Lucilia cuprina | reverse complement strand
GTCTAGTCTATTGTCTAGTCTATAGTCTAGTCTATAGTCTAGTCTATAGTCTAGTCTATAGTCTAGTCTATAGTCTGGTCTATAGTCTAGTCTATAGTCTAGTCTATAATTTAGTGTATAGTTTAGTCTATAGTCTAGTAAAAAGTCTAGTCTATGGTCTTGGACAGGTCTATGGTCTAGAATTTAGTCTATTCTATAGTCTAGTCTTTAGTCTATAGTCTAGTCTATCGTCTAGTCTACAGTCTAGTTTAGTCTGTTTCCATAAGTATATGTATGCCTGTAAACAAGCCACACCATGTTTTGTTCATACCGAAGATGACTTCGGATGTTGTGAATTTGAAATCAAATAAAAAGGTCATCCCTCCTATGACAAGCCTGTGTGGTGATAAATGTTATTTTCAAAAGAAACTAACTCAGTTTATTTTTTTTAGTGAGTTATAACTTTTTATATATAGTGTCGCAATATGTCAATATTATATATTTAGACCTATTTTCTCTTAGAAAAAAAAAATTTAATATAATTATTGCATGTCTACTACAAAAATTTGCTTTAATTAGTTTTCCAAAACAAATTTATTTTTCTTATTACGAATTATCATTAAACTTATGTGTTTTTTTAGTTTTTGCTGAAACATATTTTTTTACTTTTTACAGATTTGTATAATTAATCTTTAGTTTTTTTTGTACACGTTTGTTTCTTAATTTATTAACAGGCTGGTAAACGAAAACAGCAATATAATAAATTAACTTAAAGATGTTTTCCCAAAGGTATGTGCATGTGTATGTAAGTAAGTAGTAAGAAAAAAGAATAAAAGATTTTTTTACATATAAATAACAACTTCTACATGTGTGAACTCATGTATAATTTATTAATTTCCAAGTAATTAAGTTAAGTTGACAAGTTTGCTGTTTTTATGTTTCATTCATTTTTTTATATATATTTCCTTTGTGTTGCAAAATAAAGAAAAACAACATTAAAATAACAAGCAGTGTTTGTTTTTTTTTTTAAGTATAGACATTTTGCAGGCGCTAAATAAAACAAAAATCATTAGCATATTTTTAGGATGCTGCTTAAATTTTCTTGTTGCATAATTTTTTTATATTTATTTATCATTTTATTATCCTTTTGTGTACTGAACTGTGTGTAGCGTAAATTTATTTAATTTACCTAAAATTTCTCCTTTTATGCTTAATAAGTTTTTGGGCTATAAACTGTTTAAGTTGGAAAATTGTGTGTAAAAAAATCATTGTCTAAAGTGAGGACGCCAAATATTTTAATAAAGAATTAAACTTTTGGTATAAAAATATTAAAATCATTACCAGGAATTAGTTAAAAAAGTTTAAGTATATTTTACTTAATACAATCATTTCTATTGTTTTTATATATTTTAGAAGCAGTTTAGCCAATTTCCTATCGGATTATTACCCATCTTGGCGCATATTGGAGGTGATTGTCGTGTTATCTTCTTTCATCTATGATTTCACTTCAGGGGAGAGAAGAATATCTAATTAAAGAAAAACAATCAATCGAATGAACATATAATAGTAGCAAAGTAACGTGGCAGAACCAAATTAAATCATTACCATCGGCATGTCATCTTGCAAATCATAAGCAAATCCGCTACTGCGGAGGTGGATACTTTTTCCAAATGTGGATACTTTTTCCAATTGGCAAAATGTAGAGATGAAAGTTTCTTACACCGAATCCCAGCATTAATTAAACAACAACAGCAGCATTTTACCTCAGGAGAGAGAAGAATATCCAAGGATAATGTAAATCGAATAGTTGAATATGTTGAGGACAACACATCTTAGCCAACAGACCAGCAAGAAATGGCTATATGGGCACATCAAAATAATATACTCCTGAAGATCATATAGTGTCAAGTACTTGACAGTTCAAAGGATATGAATGATTGCCACGTTGGCCTATGGTTGGCTTCACGATGGACTTTTTCAACCACCGCCCCATTGTGCTTCTTACACGCAGGTGGTAATTTACGTATATTTCCGGTCCAGCGTACGTGCAAATACTTGAGCTATGCATCTAATTTCAGACCATTGCTGTTCCGTTGCTTAACTTCCAAGATGCAAAAAACATCACTTCCGGCTACAACTACGCAGATGGGATGACGTCTGTTGAATCGGCAACAGCACATAGAGACATAGCCGGTAGAATGAAGTATGAATTCATCAAATAAGCAAAGACTTTGTTCTTACCCACATAGACACACTGTGGTAAATCTGGTATAAACAGAACATTCCTGGACAAGGAGGAAAAATTCAATGTCGACTCTTGATTTAATCAACTGAACAGCCGGGACCACCCATAGCAACAGATTAGGGGGTTCTCTTGTAAGACCCCATATCAAATCATTCCAAGGACTAGAAGAGGAATGAAATGACATCATCAGTTTATAGTTCCGACTGACTAAGTAGTCTTTACTCCGGGATTGCAATGTACCAAGATGGGGGTCATAAATCAAGGAAACTTGCACCGGGGGAATCATAGGTCTAGGGTCATATAAGAACCTATTATTATGGAATTCGTGGGGGTTATCAAATCTTGTATACAACTTGGTTATTGCAGGTTTTTGTCGATATATGAGTATATTAAACATAATTATGAACTTAAAAGCCCTATTCGACGGGTTCAGTTGTATGGGGGCTAGGTGAAATAATAGTTCGATGGTAACCATTTTCATGTGCCAAATTTCATTGAATTATCTCCAAAATTGCGACCTGTAGTTTGATTACAAGGATTACAAGCCCTATTGGGGGGTTCAGTTTTATGGGGTCTAGGTGAAATAATGGACCGATCCTAACCATTTTCAATAGGCTTTGTCCCTGGGACAATAGAAGATCATGTACCAAATTTCATTGAATTATCTTCAAAATTGCGACCTGTAGTTTGATTACAAGGTTTACATGGACGGACGGACAGACGGACGGACAGACGGACGCACAGACGGACGGACATAGCTAAATCAACTCAAAAAATGATTCTGAGCCGATTGGTATACTTTAAGGTGGGTTTAGGACCAATATTATTGTGCGTTACAAACATCAGCACAAACCCAATATACCCTCCCCACTAAAGTGGTGTAGGGTATAAAAACAATAAACGCGTAAGAAGAATCTTAATAAAAAGGTCAAACATCTTCCGTCAAAATAGCGAAGATAAGACAGTGAGTTCCTATCTGATCACGATTAGTTAGGTAACAGATCTGGTCAATAAATTGATCAATTAGGGCGTAAGGAGAGCATAAGCAGGGGCGTGATGATTATAAGTCTCGTTAAGCTACCCAACCTTATTAAGTTCTATAGGGGTATGATGATCATAAGGTTGGCATTACACGAATATGTTTGTACCTTGAATAACTTAAGTGACTGTTTCTGTTATTCATGAGACTGTGCTAAGCTAGGGCTCCTACTGTCATCTCAATGTCCAATTTAAAAGTATGGAACAAAAGGAAAAAGGAAGAAGAGACCTGAGCTTCAAGGTAGTGCTCAGTGAAAGCGTTTATCCACTACAAAAGCACCAAATTATTACTGACGGTTTTCACAGCGTATTTAGCCTCTACAGGCTGTAGAAAACAACCAAGGTAATCCAAACAATCATCCACCGTATCGAAATGTCATCTAAAGATTACAAAGAAAGAGATTCCAACGTAAATAAACCTTGCATCCGCTTTCGAGCCATACGACTATCTTACAATACGATCAAAGTCATATTGGATGAAACGTCATTTAATCTGCATATATCATGATGTAGTTCTAACAGCATTCACCGAGGTCTGACCCTTATGAATTTCTTGAATACAAAAGATTTGAAATTCAGTATTGAAACTACTTCTGCCTATAAGATCGGGAAATGTTTAGATGATCTTATAAATATAAGCGATCATTTTTATAGAGTCACACAAAAAACCTATGAAGAAACCACTAGTATAGAAAGATTAGAAGATGTAAAGGTTGTGAAGGTTGTTTGTCAATTTCCACCACACGCAGAGAAAAAACATGGTTCGGCATGGTTACTATAACTAAACTATGTTCACTGTAACAATATATTGTTTTTAAAAACATGTAATTGTTATTTTCATCCGATTTAAACAATACTGTTGTTACGGTAAACACTTTCATCTATATGGAAATTATAAATTTTAGAATGATTCACTGAAACATAATTATATTTTTAAAAAACTAAATAATGGTAACAATGAAAACATATTATGTTATTTACATTCATTTAAACTTTCATATAACCATTATTGTTATATGTTATATAACCTTATATGTTATGTTGTTCTATGATTGCTGGCACAACAACAAAACACTTTAGCCACACACCTCACAATTAGGTTTTTTGAGTGTATTGTTTTATGCGACAATAAAATGAGTTGAAATAATTCTCATTTGGTTTATAGCATTAAATGTATAAGTATTTCACTTTGTATAGAATAATATAGTCATGTTGAGGTCTATAAACTGTGTCATGTATTGTAATTATCTTTATTTTACATATATTTCTTCTACTTCTTTTACTCATTTTACTGAATCAAAATAAATTTGATTTCGATACATATTTTTTTAAGAAATTATGATCACATTGGATCATAATACAGTCACGTACAAAAAACAATATTGTGGTAAATAAAATATATTATGAAGAAATAATTTAACTGTATTTAATCATAATATGATATTTTAAAATTGTTAAAACAATAACCAAAAAATATTTGGTCTTCAATCATAATTTTATCATAATATGTTGCTCTTAGAACATGATTACCACAATCATGTTTTTTTCTGCGTGCAGGGACTTTGGCCAGCTTAACGAGAATATGGTAATCGTAAACCATATGATCGCTAAATAATTGTATTCTTAAGGAAAAATAAATAAATAAAAGTGATTTCAGTTTATTTGCAAATTTTCTTATAAAATAAATAATTTAATCTCTTTCACTGATTAACTGATTTGTTTTTCATAATTGAATTTCTTTCTAATTAATTTAAGTTATTTTTTTATTGTTGTTTAATCTTAAAATTATTTGCAAATAATCCCTTAAGGTATTTGAGTTGTTGTCGGGAATTATGTGATAATATTCACATTGTATTTATCTTAAGGGAAATAAATCTGAAACAATGAATATACATTTCAATGACATATTTATTATGCTTCTTAAATATATTTCTAGCTGATTAAGTATTAATATTAGATAAGTGAAAAAGTCATTCAAGTTTTCTAAAATTATTGTTTATTAAAAAAATATATTATCAGTGTAAAGTATTCGAAATATGTTCAACAATATCATGTGGAATTAATGAAACAATTTTTTTTCAATTAAAAATTCTTACGGAAGTTTTTCGACATTGTCTAGGATTTTTTATCATATCTCCAATATTTAGAAATGGATTTTACTGACTTTGAATAGCGATCGTCTGCAAAGCATTTGTAATAGAATTATAGAAGATTTAAATTCAAACGTACAGACAGACAGACCGGCAGAGAAACAGACGCCCTGTTTAAACCTGCTGATCTAAAAATCTTTGTATTTAAGAAATACTTTAGTCCTGTTTTATTACATTTACTCAATGAGTATGTCTTACATAAAAAAAAACACTCCTTCAATTATATTTAAATATCCTGAAAGTTACTTTGCTTTTGTCACACACTTAGCTTAATGTTTTTTATTATTTTTTTGTTCTCTAATATTTCACTCTATTCTTCTATTATAATTCTATTCAATATATAGTTATGATAAATATAAGTATTATTATTATTTCATTTCATTATCGTCTTATAAAAGTATATTTTACATTGATAAAAACGTTGCATGTTCCACAGCTGTTTGTCCCACAATAATGCTGTTGTTGTTGTTGTTGCTATTGTTATTATACTTATAAATTATCTTACAATTTAGTAACGCTACTTTTATTAACAATACAAACACAGCAGCATTTCCTTTACTGAAATAAGTAGGTAGGAGGCAAAAATATGCTAAAGGATAAGAATTTTTGATTTTTGGTCTTTCCTTTGCTACAAAATACAATTGTTTTCCTAAGATTCTTATTGTCATTAATAAGTTGTCAAGAAGAATTTCACTTTTGTTATCTAATTTTGCTGATCATTTTCATTATTATCATAAGCAGCAACATCATTATTATCATAAGTACCTTCATCATTATCTTTATTGTGATAATTTTGTAAGGTTTGTTTATTGTCACACATACAATTGAAACATTAAGAACATTAGTTATTTACTTAGTTTATGTTTCAAGTACGAATGACAGAATTATTATTATTATTCATAGGATTATGATAAAGATTTAAGCAAAATAGAAGGAAAGTAAAAAGAATTAGAGAAAGTCGAACAATAGAAAACAATAACGTCTAATTTTATTTCTTTGGTGTTTTATAAATTTACAAAAGATTTTTGCAAATGATTTAGTCTTCAAAATTGGTTTTGTGGTTTTATCGTTTATGCTGACAGCAGG
The DNA here is from genome assembly GCF_022045245.1 of Lucilia cuprina. Lineage (NCBI taxonomy): Eukaryota > Metazoa > Arthropoda > Insecta > Diptera > Calliphoridae > Lucilia > Lucilia cuprina. The sequence continues at coordinate 39,306,394 of NC_060953.1, read as the reverse complement.
ACTAATAATCATAATTAAATATTAGTAATCAATAAGGGAAATAATCATAATTAAGAGAAAGTATTTAATAACTGCAACAAAAGGCAATTGTAACGGCAGATTAATATTAGTTAAGAAGTTGTAGGAAAAAATAGGAACTAACTAACTAACTATGTAACTAACTAACTAACTAACTAACTAACTAAATAACTAACTAACTAAATAACTAACCAACTAATTAATCGTGTGTTTCGGTTAACCATTATAAAGAATCTAAAAGGTACTATTTGAAGAATAGAAAAAGTACCAAATAGTTCCCACTTACAGAATATTATTCAGTCAAGACCATGTATGTTAAAATTAATGTTCCTTGATTGAATATTTTATAAAATTAAAAAAAGTACAATTTATGAGATAAAAAGTACTAAAAAATTGTCTCTTAAATAAATCTTATTCAATGAGGACCGTGTATGTTTAATAATCATATGTTTTGAGTTCATATTAAAGAACATACAATGAGTATCATTTAAAGGACGAAAAAGTACCAAAAGTGGAATAAAGTTTACCTAAGAGAAAAGTACTAATAAAAAGAGTACAATGTTTGCCCTTTTCGCTTAGAAATATACTTTTTCGAGAATTAATTTTACAAAATTATCCGTATTTAAATCTATATATCACAGATAAAACTCAAACGATTCAAATCTACATTCATTTGTTCCAAAAAAATTGTGCTTTCAAAAAGGTACCAAACATTTTACTCGAATTTAGTCCTATATAGGCCTTAGTATTCGAATTCCAAAATAATATACCAATAGCTTATTTTGTGTGAGTAAATAAACTAGTTTTTGTAATTTAAAAAAAAATTGTCTCAATGAGTTTGAATAAAATTAAATTTCCCGTTTTTCCCCTATTTAGTACTTTTTCCCCAGTGAAATAGCAAAAATTTTATTACAATAAATATTAGTTAGTCCGTAATTTAATAGAAATAATCCAATAAACCGTAAAAGTTTTCTTAATGTGTTAAAAAATGTACCATAAATACAGTTTTCTCCCTTTTACACCCAAAAAGGACTGAATTTTAAAAAAGTACGAAACAAGTGTCTCACAATTTTGGAAGATGTATCCAAAATATTTATAAAAATTTGATTATAATAAATTTTTCAAAAGTTATAAAGGGCCAAAAAAGGTACCAAAATTACCTTTGTTACAGATTTTTACCCCTTAAAAGTACGAATTTTAATAAAGTGCTAGACACCCATCTATTCATTTTAAGAGTAAATACAGGTGCATTTAAAATTTTTCTTGTATCACTAATATTGTGTATGATAATTAAGAAAACCTGTTTTACCCGTTTTTTCCCTTTTTACCCGTGAATGTACAAATTTCCAAAAATCCCACCTTAGTGGATCTACATAACCAAAAACACATCTACTGTGAAAATTTCATGATTATAGGCTCAGCCGTTTGGGCTGTGCGATGATGAATCAGTCAGTCAGTCAGTAACGCTACTCTTTTATATATATTTGTCAAGTTTATACCACAAATCCTATATTTTGATGAAATTTTCAGAGGTTGTCGTGGATTTTTAATGTTCAGAAAATGTATTTCAAAAATTTATATACAGTCAGACAGACGGACATAGCTAAATCGACTTCGCTATTTATAAGACATATAGTTTTATTTCTTATAGAATCGGATAATTATATTATTCAAACCTATGAACATGTAAAATCAAATAAAAATTTCTTGTTCACTTTTTCATTTAAAGTGGAAAGTTTTGCATTATGAAATTTCACGGCTTTTATTACCGACACCTGTACGTATACGTGTTAATTAATTATTGGTATTTCAAATATTAAGTATACACCTAATTTAGAGTAACATTTGAAATATTTATGAAAGACTTAAGTTATTATTATACCCACTATATACCAATATAGTGGGAAGGGTACCAATCAGATCAAAATCATTTTCTGAGACGATTTAGGTATGTCCGTCTGTCTGTCTGTCTGTCTGTCTGTCTGTCTGTCTTTGTGTCCATGTGAAATCTGTGCGCATGCTACAGGTCGCAAGATAAGTTGATGAAATTTGGCACATACTCTTTTCTTGGTTAAAGGACGAACGCTATTGAAAATGGTTGAAATCGGTCCATTATTTCACCTAGCCCCCATTACAAAAACTACAGCCACTTTTTAACAAAATTTTGCTTACAACAACTTTAAAATTTCATTCAACATTCGAATTGTCTACTATGCTTGTTAACATTTTATTAAAAAAAATTAATTGAACTACAAAAACAAGTTATTAAATAAAGGAGAATCAAAAAAGATTTTCTTAAACATTTAACAAATTTATAGAATTTATCAACACGAACACTTTAGTTTTAACAAGAACAACAACGGTCTATTTTTTCCCATTGAATCAGAAATCAATTTCCATTTAAATTATTATTACATGCCAACAACGACGGATAAAGGAAATATGTAAGTGGAAAATAAATGAAAGAAGAAGGATGGATGATTGAATCAAGGAAAGGGAGTGAGAGAGAGAGACAGAGAAAGTAAGGGAACTTTAGTTATGAGCGAATAAATTGGGGTTTGGACATTTAGCATATCAAACAAAGTATTTACCAAACATAATTGACTTAAAGTTTTTAAACAACTTTGATTTAACTTTCAGCGCTTTGCGGGGAAAAAATGATTTTTGTGGTAGAAATTGTATGAGTGAGTTTACACTCAACTCAAACACACGCATTTGTTCATGTAACCAAGTAATGTAAATAAGTAAAATTTACCAAATACCCTGGCAACTTGGAAAGTTTTCGTTCAGGGTTGTTGTTTTTTTTTATTTTACTTATTATTTATATTTTTAAATTGAAAATATGAACAAATTTGTAAACTTTTGATTTTCTATGAATTTTATTATTATGTATTTACTTACATAAATACATATTTAAAGAAATAATGCTGTTGGTTGGTTTGTGTTTTAGTTATTTATTTAGCTTATAAAGTATTTAACATTTATAAATATCTTTGAATTTATTAAGATGTTGAAGAGAAATTTATTTTTCTTTTTCCTAATAACATAAAAGTGACGTTAAGGCTACTAGACAGGCGTAAAGTATTTTATAAATTAAGTTTTCAATGAAAAGGTCAATGTATACAAGATTATGACAAGAAGCTTTAGTTGTACTTTTAAGGTTATTTTAATTAGTTAAAAAATTTAAATCAGTATGATATCTATAACTTTAAAGCATTTATTTCGAATTTTTATAACATTAACAAAAAAGTTGAATTTTAAATTGATTTTGTACATATGTAAAAAATCAATATATTAATCATAGACCCAAAAAATATGATATTGCTGAAATCACGATAAATCTTACACGAAAAAAAACTAAAGTCTAGAATATTTCACTAATGATATCAATTAACAAAGTACCCTACAAGAACTCGGTAAATGTTTGTACTTACATAACCACCTGCTTTTCAATAACTACTAATTTTTGTATTAGTTTTAAGTATTCTTGTAATAACTTTGTTTTAAGTTTTTGACGTATTTTTCAGTATTTTTTAAGTTCTTATTTAAGTGTAAACGAGCGTGGTAGGTTCTTACCGCCAATTTCATCACCGTATTAAATATAATGACTTAAAATATAAATGAATAAACAGTGCAAAGCTTTTTCAGCTTTTTAACTCATTACTTTTTAATGTAAGTTTTGCAGGGTTGTTTCAATTGAAAATATTCGATATTGGTCCAAATTATTACATTAAGCCTATAAAGTTAGCCCCCCTGATATAACACCTTCTGTATATAACAAACATAACATGCACCAAGTGAAAGACCCAAATTGATCCCAATGTATCTCTAATTATTTCTAAAATAGTAATGCTACTAACATATGAAAGGTCCAAATGCCTCTAATGCAAGTTCGCCCATTTTCCTCCAAATGTTAACAAAAATGAATATTAAAGCTCTAATAGTTTCCCGGATAAACAGATTTTTGTGTTGAAGTCGTATAGAAAGTGCCACACCTACAATAGCCTGATCGCCCACTTTGTTCCAAAGTTGTCCACATTTCATTTATCCGTAAAGAAGAAGTTTAGTTAGTAAGTTAGTAAGTTAGTAAGTTAGTAAGTTAGTAAGTTAGTAAGTTAGTAAGTTAGTAAGTTAGTAAGTTAGTAAGTTAGTAAGTTAGTAAGTTAGTAAGTT
>NC_060953.1:39300205-39302103 GCF_022045245.1 Lucilia cuprina | reverse complement strand
TAGTCTAGTCTATAGTCTAGTCTATAGTCTAGTCTATAGTCTAGTCTATAGTCTAGTCTATAGTCTAGTCTATAATCTAGTCTATAATCTAGTCTATAGTCTAGTCTAATGTCTAGTCTATAGTCTAGTCTATAGTCTAGTCTATAGTTATTTATTTCTGTTATATTTAAAAATTTTCATTTTCGATGTCCGGTGTAAAATGCCCTGCAAACTTTTTTATCTACAGTAGGGGATCTACTTTTTGCAAAATAATAAAACGGTATGAAAGACATCGTTTGGTGTTAAAAGGAAGTGCTTAACAATGCTGAAAATGTTGAGTGTTTGTTACTGCAGCAAGGCAAACAAAAGAGAGACAAATTAAGAATGTAAGCGATATGAATTTTAAAAAAAGAGACAAATTTCCAAAAGGAAATATAGGACATTTTTCAAAAGAACTTTAAATACTCAAAATTTAACATATCATTCGACAACTATTTTCTTTTGTATTGTGAAATATTTGGGTTGAAAAAAATAATATTTGTTAAAAACAGAAACAAAGTCTAAACAAAGCTTTTATTATTGAATGGTCAATGAAGAAAAAAATAATAAAGTTAAATTCAGTTTAATTGTAATGGTTTAAAAAATAACTATAGAAGGAAGTACTTACTTTTCAGTCTTGACATTTAGTTTTCATATTTTAAGGAATAAATAATTTTCTTTGTCAAAAATAATAGTAGTTGCAGTGGACGTAGTATCGTAGCCTTACTAGTAAGCGATCGTAGTAAGTCCTTACCTTATTTCCTTTTTCTAACCAAAAGTCCAACCATTTAAGCAGTGTAACATCTCACTTTTCTACGTAGGTTTTTGCTGGGTAACACTACAGTGTCAGCTTTATGTGAATGTATGTGAATTCACAAATCAGTCTTAGTTTTTTATTTATTATTAATAATATAATATCTTAATAATTTATGTCAATTACACTTGCAAAGAATTTACACTAGGACTGTAGAAGGAATTTATATCTATATGTATTCTTGATTTATAATCACATATTAATTTTCTTTGTACAAATATTAATTAACTCACATGATAATAGATGAAAATATTTATCTTAATAATGATTATATATAACGTTTGATGTATTTAATACTTTATATTAGTTATGGTAAGCAAGGTATTAGAATTATTAATATTACATTAATAAGATAATAGAATTGTATTTTTAGTAAATTCTTTAACTTTATAAAATCAATTCTTATATAATTGCCAAAAACTAGATATAGTCTTTAAAATGTACTAACTTTATTTAACAAAAATAAGTAAATTTATATAAATATATTTAATTTTTTCAACTTTAAGCTTGCTCTTAATATACAACAATACATTATAGCAATTTACATTGTCAATTTCCATTTTTGTGTCTTTTTAATAAACTTACAATTTTGTGTAACCAAATGTTGGCAATAAGAACTATAAGTTGAAACCATAACCCAGCATCATCAAAAAAAGAAAACCATTTAAAAAAAGTTTAAAGTTTTTTATTAGCTTTTTGTGCCACACTTTAAAAGAAACAAATTATATAAGAATTAAATGCAAATTGACAACAACATTTTTTGGGAATATATTTAAAAAATTGTATATTTAAGTAGAGGAAGAGGATATTTCGAATTTTTAGACTAATATAACTAACTAACTAACTTACTAACTTACTTACTTACTAACTTACTAACTTACTAACTTACTAACTTACTAACTTACTAACTTACTAACTTACTGACTTACTAACTTACTAACTTACTAACTTACTAACCTACTAACTTACTAACTTACTAACTTACTAACTTACTAACTTACTAACTTACTAACTTACTAACGTACTAACTTACTAACTTACTAACTTACTAACTTACTAACTTACT
>NC_060953.1:39297818-39300105 GCF_022045245.1 Lucilia cuprina | reverse complement strand
GACTATAGACTAGACTATAGACTAGACTATAGACTAGACTATAGACTAGACTATAGACTAGACAATAGACTAGACTATAGACTAGACTATAGACTAGACTAAAGACTACACTCGATGTGTCTGATCTGCCTCTATTCACGTAATACATTTCCAACCTCCTTCATCGGTTTTATGCTTATTTTACATGCCTCCTCGATGTCCATGTAGACTTTTAAACGTCTACGTGCTGCGCTATTTAACATTGGTCTTTTTGTGGAGGATGAATCTTTAGTTTTATGACATCTGATTTGTCAACGATAGGATTGTGTGTTAGGAACAGATTTCTAGATTAGAGACAAGACGATTTCATAGTCGAGATAATAGACTAGTTATTATGAAACTTTTTAGAAGATATACCGAGGAATTTTTATATAAGAATTTGAAGGTAATTATGGTATTTTACAGTCGAGAACGTAAACAATCACAGATTAGATTATATAAAAGACATTAGACAATATCATCTATAGATGATTTTATATAAGAATTTACGAAGTAAAGTCTATACAGTGCGGTAGAAGGCCAGTACTAAAAACCAGATAAAGCCAGACTAAACAAAATATAAAGCAAAGACTATGGAGGAGAGTTATTATATTTATACTTCAATAGGTGATTTATTATGCAAATGGTACATGATTGAACATGTTTATTAGACAACTAACATAAATATGTATTTACATTTAAAATCAAAAAATCATTGACACCCAATAATTTAATTTGATCTAAAGTCAATTGGTAATAATATATATATTTCTATTATTTTATATAACGTAGATAAATAAAATTGGAAATTTCTTTTTTTTACAATTCCCAAACCATAAATGAAATTTAATATTTAAGAGCAAATGTTTTTCATCAAGAATGTTAAGTTTATTTACACAAATCCAAAGAAAAGATTTAAATTACAAATGAACAAGAGGAAAAAGAATTCCAGAAACGAAAGAAAGAAAATATTTATATATAGAATATTAACAAAAAAAAAAAAAAAATATATAAAGCTTAATAAAACATAAATCTTGGCAAATGAACTAAAAAAAATGTATATATCCACTAGTTCTCTAGGAATAGCAAAGAAAAACATAAAAACTGAAATATATATATATAAAAAAAGAAACATTCGTCAAAATGTGAAAAAATCTAAGGGTCTGTTAACAAAAGCATTTTCTGCATGAATTGCTTGGTTCCTGTATTCCTGTAACACTACAAGGGGAGTTTGAATAAGAAAGTTTTTTTTGTTATTTTTTTTAACAAGATTTTTCATTTCATTTCTGGTTGATTCATTTCATTGTTAAACACTTAAAACTCAAAAGGCGTGTTTGGTTCCACTTCTTTGTAACACTTAAGCTTTCTGCCGTTAAAGGAGTCTTAATTTTTTTCTTCCTCTTTAATTTTCTTTTACTTTAAGTTGGTTGCGGAATTGTCAGAAGTTTCATTTTACTTAAAACCACTTTATGTCTTGTATTTTTGTGCTGTAAGTGCGTTAGATTAGTCATGTTCTCTCGCTTTTATTACTATTTTTCTTGAGTTTTTTAAATTTTTCGTTTGCTTGTATAGAATTTCCCAATTTCATTGTTCTTGTTCTGTTTAACTTACCGCTATCAACGAATGTATTCTTTTCACATACTTTTTTTAATCTTCTGTTTTTTCAACCTTCGTCTAGTTTAAATGAAATTTGTCTTAAAGTGTTGAATGGTGTGGAGAAAGACAGTGTGTAGTTGTTGTTTTGTGTCTGAGATACGTCATCTTGCAATTGGTAAAAAAATTGTTTGCTAACAACAGGAAATACTACCTTTAACAGAATGACGTGGAGAATTTGGGAAATTTAAAACGACAAAGATATTGCTTACACAAATAAACTAAATGGCCTCGTAAGGTTGTTATTTTAAAAAAAATTCTCTTTTTTTAAATAGTATTGTCCATACTATAGTCTATTGTCTAGTCTATAGTCTGGTTTATAGTATATTCTAGTCTATAGTCTAGTATATAATCTTGTATATAGTCTTGTATATAATATTGCCTGGAGTCTAGTCTATAGTCTAGTCCATAGTATAGTCTATAGTATTGTTTATAAACTAGTCTAACTAGTCTATAGTATAGTATATAATCTAGTATATTCTTGTCTATAATCTTATCTGTAGTCTATTCTATAGTCTAGTTTATAGTCTAGTCTATAGTCTAGTCTATAGTCTAGTCTATAGTCTAGTCTATAGTCTAGTCCATAGTCTAGTCTATAGTCTAGTCTATAGTCTAG
>NC_060953.1:39296357-39297718 GCF_022045245.1 Lucilia cuprina | reverse complement strand
TCTATAGTCTAGTCTATAGTCTAGTCTATAGTCTAGTCTATAGTCTAGTCTATAGTCTAGTCTATAGTCTAGTCTATAGTCTAGTCTATAGTCTAGTCTATAGTCCAGCCTTTAGTCTAGTCTACAGTCTAGTCTATAGTCCAGTCAATAGTCTTGTCTATAGTCTAGTCTATAGTCTGGTCTATATTTTAGTATGAATTCTAGTTTTAGTTTAGTATATAGTATATTCTGTAGTCTTGTCTATAGTATAGTCTAAAATAAGGTCTAGTCTATAATCTTGTCTAATCTAAAGTATAGTCTATAGTCTAGTCTATAATTTTCCCTTTAGTCTAAGCTATAGTCCTGCCTATAATATAGTATATAATCTAATTGGTACAATAATAAGTTAATACTATACATGTAGTAGCACAAAACAGAGAGTAGTGATCAGTTATTGTTGTTGTTATTATTGATGCATATATATGTGGATTTGTTTGTTTATTTTTTATAAATATGTGATCAATACAAGTGCGTGTGTTATTGTTTATATCTTCGCGAGTGTTTTCTGTTACAATATTTTGCATGCCATTCGATATTAGCATGTCAATATATGTTATTGTTGTTTTATTTTGTTTTGAAATATCGATGTTAATATCTCCTACTAATATGATCTCTTCTTTTTTGTTTATTTTGCTGATGAGAGATTCTAGCTCTTGTATGAAGTCAGTAACTTTGTGATCGGGGGGGGCGATAAATTGAAAGGAGTGAGAAAGTTTTACTGTTTGTTTTAATTTGTATATGCAAAAGTTCAAATGATTTTGTCTCTGAAAATATTTGAGTATAATTTATGTTTTCTTTTACGTAAACTGCAATTCCTCCTCCTCTGCCTTCCCTATTGATGAAGATTGCATTGAAGCCTTGTATATTGTAGAGAGTGGTTTCACTATCATTTATATTTGTTTCCACAAGTATTATATATTTAATTTTGTTTATTATTTTATTTATGCTTACGAGAAACGAGTTAAAGTTAAGTCTTAGCGAGCGGATATTCATATATACAAATGAAGTGGGATAACTTAAATAGTCTTTATCAATTTGATTGAAATTATTTAAAATATGATTTTTTTGAAAATTCATTTTTATTAAGTTTTTATATTTAAAATTATGTTTTTTTTTTAAAAAAGTGTTTTTTGTAAAAAAGTTTTTAAATTTGGATTGTGGGTATTATACACTCAATGTCGGTGGAATTATTAATTACTATGGAAGGGCTATTATCAGATTTGCGTGCGAATATTTTGCCATTTCGCACCCAAACAAATTTCCAATGTGCTTCGCGGGCTTTGGTTTTCGTTATCCATAGCAACCGTCGATAGTAGTATGTT
>NC_060953.1:39295206-39296257 GCF_022045245.1 Lucilia cuprina | reverse complement strand
CTATAGTCTAGTCTATAGTCTAGTCTATAGTCTAGTCTATAGTCTAGTCTATAGTCTAGTCTATAGTCTAGTCTATAGCCTAGTCTATAGTCCAGTCTATAGTCTAGTTTATAATCTAATCTATAGTCTAAACTATGGTACAGTCAAAAATTTTTTCGTTTTTTTTTTAATTGAAAATCCATACTAAATGCTCGCACATAACTTTAATTGCATCAATTTCCTTTCGAATGGAATACCCTTATTATTTTGCACATAAACTTACACTTTCACACTTAGCATAGCAAAAAAAAAAAACGGAAAGAAAGTATAACTGCTCTTAAGGGAATATAGCTCATTTTCTTAAGGGATATATATACTCACTCTTTTATTTTTACTTTTAAATATTTCTTCCTCCTTCTTGATCTAGGAGCCTTTAGGCGTATAAGGAGAACAAAAGAAAACACAAACGCACAAGGCAACGGCAAAAACAAATGCTAGATGTGCCAACAAGGAAGTCTTTAATAAAATGCCATCTGATTTACTTGAAAGCTAAAAAAGCTAAGAAATTCATAGGTTTTAATAAATTTTTATCGTTTTTGTGTTATAAAAAAGAAAACTGGAGCAAGAAATTAGTTAAAACAACTCTATTTAAAGTAGTACGACTTTTAATATTTCTTAAACCTCATTAGTTTTTATTTAAAACTTTAAACATTTGTTAGACAAATTGTACGAAAAAACAAAATGTCCTTGATTAATCACTACAAAGTGAAATTAAGTCCTTTTGTTTTTTGTTCTTCTTTATGTTCTTGTTTTTGCTTCTGTTTCATTATGTCTAAACATTTTTATTAGCCTTTTTAGTTTTACTTTGTTCAACAATGTTTATTTTTCTAAAGATAAATGACCTGGTTATTTAAGTGTTTTTTATGTGTTTGCTTATGTTTTTATTTGTTTTACAACTCATTAAACATCGTGTAGTAGAGTGACCAAAATGAGAAGGTTAAATTAATTAGGGCTTTATGGATATAAAATAATAATCGATTTTTTAATTCAAAAGCAATATAATCTTTTTTGT
>NC_060953.1:39292848-39295106 GCF_022045245.1 Lucilia cuprina | reverse complement strand
TAGACTATAGACTAGACTATAGACTAGACTATAGACTAGACTATAGACTAGACTATAGACTAGACTATAGACTAGACTATAGACTAGACTATAGACTAGACTATAACTGACTATATACAAGACTAAAGAGAAGACTATAGACTATACTATAGAGAAGACTATAGACTAGACTGCTGACTAGACTATAGAAGTGAATATAGACTAGGCTTAAGACTACACGATATACTAGACTTTATACTAAAATCCAATCTGCTCGTCAAAATTTTTTTGTTAAAACAAGAACATTACATGTCTTAGGGTACAGAAACATTTTTGACAAATTGAAAGTACTTAAGTACTTTCTATGCCTATAGTAGGGTACTAAAAATTTCAACACTTGCCAAATAAATTTTCATTTCCACATTTACTTTTGTCTTTTTCTTTTATTTGGCATCATATTATATGTATATGTATGTCCTGCTATAATATTTTGTATCTCTTACAGGTTTTCTAACTATCTCTCCAACAAACCAAATAAATATCTAGTAGAAATTGCTGCAAACTTTTGCATGATAATTCAAGTGGATGAACTTCTCGAAAAGTCACAAATAATTCTAAAGCAAACTGTTTGAATGAAAGTGGTTTAAAAATAATTTAATTTTTTTTATAAGTTAAAAATTGTTTTTGGTTACTGAGTTTTCTACTGTTTTTTTATTTTGCTTCGTTTTAATATCTACTAGAAGTTGAATAGATTAAAACTAAACTTGTTCAAAATAAATGATTATTATTTTTATTTTATTTTAAAATCAGTTTAATTTGTTTTGTTTGCTTTGTTACAGAACGTGGTGACTTTATAATGTACGAGTTGGCTATTGCTTTAAAGGAGTCAAAGGAGGTGGAAGATGAAGGAAGATGGCTAAGGAATTTAGAAGATGTTGCCCAGTTTTATGGCAAAAAACTAACGAAGTTAGAGGTAGGGTTGTTTTTTCTTTAAATGTTTAAATTATTTATTAATATTTAATTTAACATTTATTTCACATTTCTAGTTTTTCCTTAAGTGCCTTATTATCTTTCTCATAAATAGCTCTTCATTATACAATATTTTATAATTAAAAACATTTTCATTTAATTAAGTTATTTTTACCAACTAGCTGCTCAATTTCGTTTTGTTGTTATTACAATTCAAGTTCATTAAATTCATTTTTAGCATAATTAAAATTTGCATAAAAATATATTTATTTAACTTTTACTAAATAAATACAAATTTATTTAATTTAACTTAGAAGTAAAATACTGACCATTTGATACGAATATATTTTGTCTCTTAATTTTATCTTAGTATGCTTTGTCATTTTTCTTTTGCTTTTTCAGTTTATCTTTTTCATAAATTTTTCTGTCACATATTTTAATTAGAAACATAATTTGTAAATGTCTTGTAGTTGTTATTAAAGCTCATCAAACGCTGCTGAGTTTATAAGAAAAGTTGTCTGTCCCTTAAGTCTGTCTGTTGGTCTAAGTATTTATGACAAGAAAATCTTTAGTGCAGAATTATGGAAAATATAAATATTTATTTTATATTTTATTCTGTTAAATGTTTTAATATTCTTAATTTTCTTTGTTAAATTTAATTAAAAGCAAAACAGACAAGTGCTGATATAAGTTAGTCATTAACATTTGAGATAGAAAAATTGTTTTAGGTTTATTGTTTTTTTTTTTTGTATAAGAAAATATTTACAGTTATTATTATTTTAATAAAGAACGGAATAATTCTTTACAATGATATTAAACAAAAGGATTTGTTAATCATTGTGCTTTATAGAAAACAACGAAATTTTAAACTTTCCAAGTAATTAGAAAAAATCGCTTTTAACTAACAAAATGAAATGTAAAGAAATAAATAGTGTTTGAATGATCAACAGTAAAGGTATTATGGGACTTGGTCTGCAATATGATACTTCTCTACAATAGTTATGAGTTATTTTTTATTACATTTTTAAAGTTATTAATTGACGAATAGGGTTTTGTATGGTTAGTCTACGCCTAAAACATTTTCTAATGGAAGGTTTGCATTTGCAAACTAGACTAGACTATAGACAAGACTATACACTAGACTATAGACAAGACTATAGACTAGACTATAGACTGGACTATAGACTGGACTATAGACTACTCTATAGACTAGACTATAGACTAGACTATAGACTAGACTATAGACTAGACAATAGACTAGACTATAGACTAGACTATAGACTAGACTATATACTAGACTATAGACTAGA
>NC_060953.1:39274051-39292748 GCF_022045245.1 Lucilia cuprina | reverse complement strand
AGTTAGTTAGTTAGTTAGTTAGTTAGTTAGTTAGTTAGTTAGTTAGTTAGTTAGTTAGTTAGTTAGTTAGTTAGTTAGTTAGTTAGTTAGCTAGTTAGTTAGTTAGATTGTCTCTGAGGACACCAGGGTCACAGTTTTCAAGAAATGCTTTCAATAGGTTTGCATGTTTGTAAAAACTTAATAGAGTAAGAACATCAAGTTGCATGTGAGATTTACATTAATATTGCCAAAGTCATGGATGGAAATTGTGCATGGATGTGAAAAAGTATAAAACAAGTAAAAGTTATTTAATGTTATTTTCAAACACACGCAATGGTGAACGGTTTCTAAGCTTCGACACATCCGAATATAAAACTCTTCTTGTTTTTATATATTTACTTTCTCCTCCATGTGTGGTCATGTCATTATGACATGTCTGTTTATGTTTAACTGTATTATTTCTATATCATTTAAATGTGTGTTTTTTACTTTTAGTTTCCAGGTTACTAGGTTAAATATTATTTAAATATAACTGCATTTTACTTAGAATGTTTCTTAAGTTTCTTAAGATTTTTGTTTACATTTCACGACTAAGTAAGTAAACCAGATCGTGGAATCCTTGAAAATCACTATCACTATGTTTATAATAAATGTTGGTTTCTTAGAACAATAAAACTTATGATTTCAACGTCAACTAGCAACTAATGTTAATGATAATTACACTTATGAATGTCAAAGTTTAGTTTAAGTACAAGATTTTATATAAAAGATTCGACTTGGGGCAATTAATAAATGCATGTTACTTAAGGTTTTTTATGTAGAATTAAACTGTTGCAGAAAGTGTTGTTTTACGTTTAAGGTAAAAATTTTGTAAGAATTTTTAGTTTTACAAGAAAACTAACTAGTTGAAAAATCTATATAATTTTTTAATGGATTTTATTTAGTTTTTAGAATACTTAGGTATTAGGAGTTAATGTAATTTAAGTTAACCTTTAATCGTATAACTTTAAAAAGTCTATGTTTTGTTTTAGTATTGAGTACTGAAAAAGTCAAATTTTAACCTTAATTAAGGGTCCTTGATATAAATATTTATTTTCTTTCGAAGTGTTACACATTCCTTTTACATCTTCGAATTTTATATACAATTTATAAAGTAACATTTTTAAAATAAAAATATTTTTCTACTTTATTAACTCGGGTATGTGTTTGTGTTATCATTAGAGCTTTTTAGGAAAAAAAAAACCTAATAATATAAGTTTATGTGTGTGTGTTTTTTTTTTCTCTCTACTTAACACTTAGGATCAGTAATAAAAACAATTGAAAATCCTATTTAATATTTGTGTATATCCTTAACAATGTTAACACATTAAATTTCCGTTTTAAAAGCATTACTACAACATAAGATTAAAGCAAAGATAAAATAAACAAAATTAATTCTTTGAAAAAATAGAAAAAAAATCTAAATTGAAATCCATGAATTTTGTTTCTTATGGTCAGACTTAAGAAGACTATTTCTGTTAAGTTGAGTGTATTAAAGATGAAGACCTCTTTATAAAACGATGATGTTTTGTCGGTCTTTTCTTCTTTTTTTCACACATTCATTAAAATTTACAGCGTTTTTTTCCCCTTCCACATTAACTTCCTCTCAAACACACTTATGTTTGCTGAACACTATTAGTGCTAACTTTTTTCTTTTTCTTAGGATTCTCCTTTTTATCATAGTATATTTTAAACATTATTACACTAGACACACCAAAAAAGTAAAAAAACGAAGGACTAAAGTATGCATTTCCTTTTAAGTTTATTTTATTTTCATCTTTAAGTTGTCTGACAAAGGATGTGAGAAAAATGTAGTCATAAGTGTTATTCTTTTTTTCTCATAACATTACATTTATTTTGCTACAATTGAAGCTGGAATTTAGGTAATTTATCTTAACTTTGTTCTGCTCGTACTTTTTCTTTTATGCTATTTCTTTGCTTTTTTATATTTTATTAAGCATTGTAGTAAATCAGCCACTTGATGAACATCATCATTATCATGGGGTATGATTTTTGATTGTTTCATTTAATGGTCAAAGGAAATGAATTCTTACTAAAACAAGTGAATGTTCTATATTTGGCTGTGCCGAATCTTATATACCCTTCACCATGCATGAGTTAAACAGTCAGTACAATTAAAAATAAAAAAACAAATTGTAAAACGAAAAAGTGATACGAATTCCTGGTTTATAGATTTTTATTTACTTTGCTTAATTTATAGAAAATTCAAAAAGTACCTTTAAAAGAACAGAAATGTTGATTAATTCATTCTAGGATCAATATTATAGAAAATTCAAAAAGTACCTTTTGAAAATAGAAAAAGAACCAAAAAGTTTCCCAAAAAGCATATTTATTTAAGTAACTAACTAACTAACTAACTAACTAACTAAATAACTAACTAACTAACTAACTAACTAACTAACTAACTAACTTACAAACTAACTAACTAACTAACTAAATAACTTACTAACTAATTCCTAAGAATCTTCCAATCAGTGTTAGTCATCATCAACATCACTTCCAAGATTCTAGGATCTAACTTCTACAAATGCCTGGCTCTACATACGTCAGAACCCGCACGTCCAATCTATATATATAAAAGAGTAGCGTTACTGACTGACTGATTCATCATCGCACAGCCCAAACGGCTAAACCTAGAATCATGAAATTTTGACAGTAGATGTGTTTTTGGTTATGTAGATCCACTAAGGAGGGATTTTTGGAAATTTGCACAGGTTTTCTTAAATATCTTACATAATATTAGTGATACAATAAAAATTTTAAATGCTCCTGTATCTACTCTTAAAATAAGCAGATGGGTGTCTGGTACTTTTTTGAAATTCGTAATTTTACGGGGTAAAAATGGGTAACAAAGGTGATTTTGGTATCTTTTTCAGCCCCTTATAACTTTTAAACCAATTAACATAATCAATTTTTTCTAAATATTTTGAATACATCTCTCAAAATTATGAGACACCTGTTTCGTACTCTTTTAAAATTCAGTCCTTTTTGGGTGTAAAAGGAACAAAACTTTATTTATGGTACTTTTATTTAGCACATTAAGAAAACTTTTTCGGTTTATTGAATTATTCATATTAAATTACGGACTAACTCTGTAATATTTATTGTAATAAAATTTTTGCTATTTCACTGGGTAAAAAAGTACCAAAAAGGGGAAAAATGGGAAATTTAATTTTATTCAAACTCATTGAGCCAACTTTTATAAAATTTCAAAAAGTAGTTTATTTACTCACACAAAATAAGCTTTTGGTATATTATTTTGGAATTCGAGTACTAAGGCGTATATAGGACCAAATTCGAGTAAATTGTTTGGTACCTTTTTTAAAGCACAATTTTTCTGGAATAAATGAATGCAGATTGAGTTTTATCTGTGATATATATGTATGTAGATTTAAATACGGAACATTTTGTAAACTTAATTCTCGAAAAAGTATACTTCTAAGCGAAAAGGGGAAACATTGTACTCTTTTTATTAGTACTTTCCACTTAGGTAAACTTGATTGCACTTTTGGTACTTTTTCTTCCTTCAAATGTATGTATGTTCTTTAATATGAACTGAAAACACATGATTATTAAACATACACGGTCCTCATTGAATAAGATCCTTTAAGAGACAACTATTTAGTACTTTTTATCTCATAAATTGTACTTTTTTTTAATTTTCTAAAATATTCAACCTAGGAACATTAATTTTAACATACATGGTCTTGACTGAATAATATTCTGGAAGTGGGAAGTATTTGGTACTTTTCTATGATTCAAATGGATTCTTTATAATGGTTAACCGGAACACACGGTCCTTATTAAATGCGAATTTATTGAAAGAGATCTTTGTTCTTTTTCGTTTTTCCGATGGTACTTTTTGATATTTTTACGATATTGAACATAGTTAGGGTAGCGAAGCACCCTAGGTATGCTAGTTTTGCATAAATGTGTTTGTAATCCTGTGTGTCCACTCAGATTACGTACTATTTTATTAAGGATTTTCGTGGTTCTACTACTGCATAGTGTCGGATTTTTTAATTTTAGGGGGACTAAACTCTGAATTTTGAAATTATTAAGTATAAAGCTATAAAAACGTTAATAGGCCATATGCTTGGTCCAAATTTCATCAAATTATCTTAAAAATTGCGGCCTGTACCTTGCGCACAAGGTTTACATGGACAGCCTGCCAGCCAGCCGGACAGACGGACGGACGGACGGACGGACATGTCTTAATCGACTCAAAAAATGATTCTGAATCGATCGGTATACTTTAAGGTGGATATTGGACCAATATTTTTGTATGTTACAAACATCAGCACAAACGTATAATACCCTCCCCACTATAGTGGTGTAGGGTATAAAAAATCTTCAAAAACAAAAAGGTTATAATAGTTCAAAAATAGAGAACTGCACCAGGTAAAAATTTGTTTTAATTTTCTGTAATAAACACTATTTTTGGAGTACCGTTATTCAGTTTTGGGTAAAATTTCTTTACTTTTAAATACATTTGTTTACTACTTGGACAATTGTCTCTCATATTGAATTCAAACAAAGGCAAAAAAAAACAAAAATTTTTTGAGTTTTGTCCCCCTAAATTTGCAAAATCCAACACTGTGCACTGTTTCATTATTCCAAGAGGTCTTATGGGATTCCCTCTCTCATATTTTTATACCCTTCACCTTCGTGAGAAGGGTATATATAAGTTTGTCATTCCGTTTGTAATTTCTATAATATAATTTTCCGACCCTATAAAGTATATTTATTCTGGATCCATGTCCGTCTGTCTGTTGAAATCAGTTTTTAGAGGTCCCCAGATATTGGCGAGATCCGAATCTTCAATAATTGAGTTAGACATGCTTTCGAGAAGATCGCTATTTAAAATCAGCAAAATCGGTCTATAAATAACGGAGATATGAGCAAAAATCCGAGACAACCTTTGAAAATTTCATCAAAAAAGCCATATTTTTTTAATGCTTTGTTAAAAAAGCAACAACAACACTGTGAATTGGATAAAGATGTACATGTGCGTGTGGAGATGTATTTGGTTTTACTCAGCTGTGTATTTTTTTTTTTTTTTTTTTGTATGTTTGGATGCTGTTCTGTTTTAACGAAGGTAAGTGTGTATAACAAGAACAAGGAAATAAAGCAGTAATATGTTGGTAATACAGTTTGACGGTGGTATTACAGTGCAACGGTTAATATTTCTTTCTACTACAGTTTATATTTGTTTGTGTGTATGTTATGTGTGACATGTGTGCAGAGATACAAATTAATAAAAACTGTTTTTTAAAATATACTTGGTGAAGGGTATATAAGATTCGGCACAGACGAATATAGAAATATTACTAGTTAGTTCAGCGTTTGTTGCGTCGAATGGTTTTGCATTTGTCAGGTTAACTGCCTCAAGCTGTTTTCCCTTTAAAGATCTTTCGTTACCGACTACTCTCGAATGCACTGGTACTCATATGATGTGAACCTTACCTCTGGGAGAGTATTCAGTTAAAGCTTTTTACAATCCAATACGGTCTTCGATTTAGTAATATCTTCTGATATTGCCCTAATTGCCTTCTGGCTGTTGGTAAATAAATTAAGCGCTTTGATATTTCTGCTGATCCCAGATAGATATCAGCGTTTCAAAGTTTCCGACATATTCTGTGTCTGTCAGGCACGTCCGATAATTGTGTATAACCTTCCAATGTGTACAGTATACTTTGATGATGTGTCCAGGGAATATTTTTAATTCACCCTGTATAAGGAATAAACTTCCTGCTACTTTCAAAGTGAAAATATTTAAATCAAATATCCACAACTGCCCAAGTACATAAAATAGTTTAAGCTAATTTCAAATAATTGCCATTACAAAATTCCTAAACTAATTTTAGGCAATTCTTGTTACAGACATTTCAATAAACTCAATTTGCCTACAACAAATTTAACATTAGCCACCGACAATCGTAACGATTTAATACAACTATTGTGAATAAATGATGGACAGTTATTGAGACACACGCAAATAGAAAACAACCCAACAAACAAAGAATAAATACAATTCAATTGAATAAAATTCTATACATTTCTAAGTATGAATAGATCTGTGTTTACAGACACACGCACACACACACACACCTACATGTACATATGTGTAATAAACCGATTGTGTTGGTATAAGTGAATAAATAGTGGTTTGGGATTTCAGCTCAACTTGTGACTTGTACTAGTCGTAAGCATGTCAAGTCATTTGCTTTAATAGACATTATACATTTGATGTGATGTGATGATGATGTTCTTTGTTTGTTGTTGTTCCTTTTTGATGTTTTTCTCCACTCTTCACTCCTTGAGTAACATACTATCTTGTTCGACACTTCGACTTATTGAGGGGCACACACTTACACATTTACTCGTTTACATATTTAACATTTCTTTAAGGATATTGAGCTAAATATATAACCAATAGACATGCATAACGCTAAGGGCTAAGACAAGTCAAACAGGTCCTTTTATAAGTTCATATATGAAGAAACTATACTTTTAATAGATTCTAACAATGTATAAAGTATACGACTTAGCAGTTTACATACGATAAAGTTTTGTTCCTTTACATAAAGTGGAAAAATTCGTGAGTTATTTGGGAATATTTTAGAAAACTATTTTTACTTAACCATATCCTTAATCAACTTTACATTTGTATGTATGTACTTAAATTGGCCCCAGGGAATAAATACAATACTCATGCATATATGTATACAAAATGATTTTTGTATGAAATAAAACAATCTATAAGATGCTTATAAAAATCAACTGTATACATAAAAAATGCGCTATAAAAATATAACAACAAAAAAATTTCACTTTGGCAGCAATTTTAGTCAAAGGAAATCTACAAAAATACGTTTAAATAAAGGAAAATGAGTAGAAATAGCTTTTTATGAACACTTTATACAAAACATTATGAGAAGTTATAACAAATTTGAAGTGTTTCTTCTTACATTTAAATGTATGATGACTACAAGTTACATAAATCGAGAAACCATGCCGCTCGAAAAGCCAGTTCCCAAATTTGTGATAATATCTCAATTCACCATATAAAAAATCAATTATGGAACTAGTATTAAAAACACTACTATCTTAGTTGCAATATCGAAAAAAATTAAAGTGATTACTTAAAGAAGCTAAGGAAACGCTTCACTTCTCTTGTGTACCATAAAGCTGAATGTATAAAATTCTCAATCAAAATAATATGGAAAACTTGACTATATGGAAAACTACTGGGAAATGTATTAATGTTTGTATTATTAGTTCATATACAGGGAAATTTTGTGTAAGTATGCTGGTGTGTTTAATGGAGTATTTAGGTCAAACTATTTATAACATATTAACAATTTAGGAGTTAAAAGATAAAATGATTGTAATAAATATGTAAGAGAAATGAGTAGATAGATATTTAATTTGTAATTTAAATGTTTCGAGTTATAAACTAAAAAAATTACCAGAACTAGCATTTCACCCTCAATATATTTAAATAAATTAAACTAAATATTATTTTCCTTCAAGGCGTTGCTTGTCTTCAAAAATCCTACTTGATCAGATAAATAGATAGATAGATAGATAGATAGATAGATAGATAGATAGATAGATAGATAGATAGATAGATAGATAGATAGATAGATAGATAGATAGATAGATAGATAGAAAAATTGTGTTTAAGGTATAAATTTCATAACAATAAACTATATATTTTCAAAATATGTCGCCCATAAAAATAATCTATTATTTTGTTAAAGTCTGTATTAAATAGTAGCAATTCACTGGGAAAAGCAAGTTTTTATAGATGAGGTAAATACAACCTCATAGGCCTATTTATTGCTAGTTTTTTAGTTGAAAATATACAATCGACAAAATTTTAATTTGGCACACACTTTTAATATACATAATAATATTTTATAAAACCTATTTCATTAAAAAAAATCTGTCTTGTATAATTTCCAATCATTTCATATCAATAATAATGTTTAAGTTTTAAAATATTTCTTGTCACAATTCTTTATTTTAAGATAAGATAACAATTGTGAATATTTCAAATAAATCATGACTTCAAAAAATTTTCATATATTTTTGAAAGAACATGAACATTTACATACATACTAAAAGAAAAAATTCGCACTAAAAATTTTTGCCAAAAAGTACTACATGCAATATTAGAAAACTTTTTGAAATTATCATTTTTAGTTATTTACACTAAAGTTTTAATTAAATATGGGTTTGGTTAAAGTTACTGTTTGAAATTCGAAAATATTAAAAAAGTCATGAGAAATACTTGTTGTTTAATATTATATTATTACTCCAACAAACATGGGTTGGGTTTTAATGAATATTCATATTTTATAAAAAAATATTATTTCATTCTCATATATAAATTGTAATCTTAAAATATTTTATATACATTTAAAAATACCCATATCTAATCAATTATTAAAATAAAAATAATAAACAGATAAAGAAACTGGAAAGAATATCACTTTTATATGAATATAAAATATATTTCAACACCTACAACTGGTATTAATTCATCTAGAGTTTGCTTATACTCTTCCATATATTTATGATGTTCCAAATCCATAATATCAGCCATTTTTTATAATAAAATAAATTTATTTATGCAAAAATAAAAAACGTTTTGAAAGAATATTTAAAATGACGTCACTAAGTTTAGGCACTTGTAAGTAACACTGTTATAGAATGTTCTAACTAACTAACCCACGAAATTTAAATAGCCGGTTAACGGTACTAAAGGCAAAACTCGACTGATCGACCCTTGGAATACAATACATTGGAAAGGTATATAGAAAATGTATGGTGAATTCTGTCAGATATGTTTTATCAAAACCAAGTGAACGATATGGAATTTCTTATCTACCAATACCAATACTATTCAACGAAAATACATCAATACTTCAAATGTGATTCAAACAAAACTATAAAAAAATAGTAATACCAATTGCTATTTACTAATTATTACTCATCATAAGAAGAAAAAATTATTTTAATTTTTTCTATTACACAAATGATAATAATCCAAGGAATTATTAACTGTTTATGTTTTCAGATTTGAAACATTAATAACAAATTGTTTATTTTTTTCTTATTAGAATATGTGTAAAGGGGAAAAACATACATAATGAGTATGGTATAACAAAAAATCAATCTTATTTAATATTTTTGAGCCCTACGATTTATTATAAATTTTGTATAATAAATGTTTGCCAAAGCATTTGTAACAATTATACATAATTAATTGATTAATTTAAAACTTACTTATAATAATCTCACATGTCTTATCAAAATAAACTAGAACTGAACTTGGTATGAACAAAACTTAAACTGAGCTAAAAAAACTAAACTAGAACTGAACTAGAACTGAACTAGAACTGAACTAGAACTGAACTAGAACTGAACCAGAACTGAACTAGAACTGAACTAGAAACTAGAACTGAACTAGAACTGAACTAGAACTGAACTAGAACTGAACTAGAACTGAACTGACAACTGAAAACTAGAACTGAACTAGAACTGAACTAGAACTGAACTAGAACTGAACTAGAACTGAACTAGAACTGAACTAGAAACTGAACTAGAACTGAACTAGAACTGAACTAGAACTGAACTAGAACTGAACTAGAACTGAACTAGAACTGAACTAGAACTGAACTAGAACTGAACTAGAACTGAACTAGAACTGAACTAGAACTGAACTAGAACTGAACTAGAACTGAACTAGAACTGAACTAGAACTGAACTAGAACTGAACTAGAACTGAACTAGAACTGAACTAGAAATGAAACTAGAACTGAACTAGAACTGAACTAGAACTGAACAAGAACTGAACTAGAACTGAACTAGAACTGAACTAGAACTGAACTAGAACTGAACTAGAACTGAACTAGAACTGAACTAGAACTGAACTAGAACTGAACTAGAACTGAACTAGAACTGAACTAGAACTGAACTAGAACTGAACTAGAAACTGAATAGAACTGAACTAGAACTGAACTAGAACTGAACTAGAACTGAACTAGAACTGAACTAGAACTGAACTAGAACTGAACTAGAACTGAACTAGAACTGAACTAGAACTGAACTAGAACTGAACTAGAACTGAACTAGAACTGAACTAGAACTGAACTAGAACTGAACTAGAACTGAACTAGAACTGAACTAGAACTGAACTAGAACTGAACTAGAACTGAACTAGAACTGAACTAGAACTGAACTAGAACTAGAACTGAACTAGAACTGAACTAGAACTGAACTAGAACTGAACTAGAACTGAACTAGAACTGAACTAGAACTGAACTAGAACTGAACTAGAACTGAACTAGAACTGAACTAGAACTGAACTAGAACTGAACTAGAACTGAACTAGAACTGAACTAGAACTGAACTAGAACTGAACTAGAACTGAACTAGAACTGAACTAGAACTGAACTAGAACTGTACTAGAAACTGAACTAGAACTGAACTAGAACTGAACTAGAACTGAACTAGAACTGAACTAGAACTGAACTAGAACTGAACTAGAACTGAACTAGAACTGAACTAGAACTGAACTAGAACTGAACTAGAACTGAACTAGAAGTGAACTAGAACTGAACTAGAACTGAACTAGAACTGAACTAGAACTAAAACTAGAACTGAACTAGACTTAAATATTTTTTTAAAGTGTATCACTTTATGTCTAACACTACTTTTATCATAACAATATAATTATAGTATTAAGACATATTGTAGTAATAGCAAACCATTACAAAACCACACAATTTGTTATATTTTTGATAAGACATAAAGTCTAGCGCCTATTTTTTCCAATGACATCAATAATACTACAATAAAAAAACGCTGTGATCGACTCTAATAGTTGTGTAGTGGTAGATAATATAACTTTAGTCGATAATATTATTGACGTTCGCCTTTAAATTGTTCTTAATGTCGTTTTTACTCGTTGCCTACCAATTGGATTATATCTAACAATAACATATTAATTTGTTTTAACTTTTGTGGTGTGTTCAACAAGTAATTTGCAATATACAAATGAACATACAAACATATACATTTAACAAAACACAAAATGTTTTATGGAATGTTGATGTCGATCCATGTTTAATATCTATTGAATTTATGTATGTGGGTATAATATTTAAAAGAATGAATGAATGAATTACTAAAGAAAGAAGCCTTTTAACAATAATGTACAAACAAATGTCTAACAATAACACACATATTAATATTAAGTTAAAGTTACCACAAAGCGAGTAAAGTTTTCATAATGATCAATATTACGAACATCATTATGAATATTACTAATATAATCAAATTTTTAACTCTATTGTAGAAAAAAATTTACATAAGTCACCGACCACCTCTAGTTTAAGAAAAACGGTTTTCTAGTTTCTTTTTTAGACGTGCTTAAGTTTAAAACAACAAAAATATATTGGTCTTTTTTGGATTTTGCTGGATTTTTTATTATTGTTTAAGATAAACATATACGGATACTCTTTAATAATAATAACAACAACAACACTGCAACAACATTATAAACCAACTGTAAAACATGATGGAACGTATACTCTACGAATCCCACCAACATTAATATGCAAAGCAATAAATACCAACTAAATATAATCAATCAAATTGTTGTTAGATAAGTTGACGAAATAATTTTCTTTTGCATATACACACATTGTCTATTGTCGTTTCTGGGGTGGAAGTAATGTTTAAACGACATTATTACCAAAGAGTTGTTAACAAAAAAAATAAGCTTTATTAATATTTTTAACAAATTGTTTAATTTGATATTTATTGGTCAGGGACTTATAGCTATAAAAAGACCGACTATTATTACATATATTGTTTGATTTTGCCCCGGATAGGTGTTAAAAAATAACGTTATAATTGCATGTTATTGTTTATATCTGTTCATTTACTTTTCAAATTAGAAATTGCAGTCAAATGACATAAGTTTTTTTTGTATGTATATTTTATATTTAAACGCAACTTATTTATATCCTACACCACTTTTTGTGGGGAGGTTTTATTGGGTATGTGCTGATGTTTGTAACGCGCAAGTATATTGGTCTTACAACCACCTAAAGTATAAAAATCGGCCCAGAATCATTTTCTGAGCGAATTAGCTATGTCCGTCCGACCGTCACTGTAAACCTTGTAAGTACCTGGTTCAACACTAGCATAACTTTTTTTAGGAAACTTTTGATTTTTGCATGTGAGAGAAAGAGAAAGAATATTTAACCATATCCTTTCTCTCACACACAAAATCAAAAGTTTCTGAACAAAATGTTTCCCAGTGTGAAACAGGTCTAATTAAACTACAGGTCGCAATTTTGAAGACAATCAATGAAATTTGGTATATGATCTTCTATTGTCCCAGGGAAGATGCCTATTGTTAACATCGGTCCATTATTTTACATAGCCCTCTTATAACTGAAACCCCGAATTGGGACTTGTAAAGTTTTGAATCAAAACTACAGGTCGCAACTTTGAAGATAATTCTATGAAATTTGCACATGCTCTTCTCCTAGCCCAACTGATATAATTAAATGAAATTTGACACATAATCTTCTATGATACCGTTGACGAAGCCTGTTGACATTGGTTTACATAGGCCCATTATTTGACCTAGCCCTCATACAACTGAATCCGCCAAATAGGGCTTTTAAGTTCATAATTATACTCGTAACTCGACAAACTTAGTTTTATAAGTTCTGTACTAGACTTGACGACCTCACGAATTCTATTATATAGGTCCTCATATGACCCCACGCTATGAAATAGCCCCCATCAAATATTTCACTTTAATGTATGCATAAATGTTTTATTATGACAAACTAAATTCATATTTGATTTTTTGTAAATTATTTGATTTTTTGCCTATATATCCAACTATTTATGAACGATTTCACTGATTTTCAATAGAACATTTCTCGAATCGAATGTTGTATAACTTTTATACATATACACTAGTGAAGGGTTTAAACATAACTTAAATACATATATTCCTTATATATGTACTTTTTTCTATACATTACGGTATTTTTGATAAGATATTGCATATACACAGAAACATTTTAATTATCATCTACTTGACGCCAGCACAGCAGGAGAGGGAAGTAAACCAAGTTAACATATTGCCAATAAAAAAAGATTATACAAACAAAAATAGAAATAACAATATTAATAAAATGTTGTCATCATTATGATCAAATTGATGACTATTTTTCTTTTTTTCTCATACTTTTTCTAGTGTTTTGCTAGTAGATCATTTATGAAGTTGAAGTTACTTTCACAGCAAAAGTAGAAAAAGGTAATAAGAAAACAAACGAAAAAAATAAATACTGAACGATAATCATAAATTATAAAGAAAAGAAATCGTTTATGAACTTCCTCAAAACCACAATAATTTAAACGCTTTTCATTGAAAAATCTTAAGAAAACAAAATAAATTTAAACCAGAAATGCTGCCAACAGTGACAATTTTTGCAATTGCCACGAATGACAAAAACAAAAAGAAAAGAGAAGATGAAAATAAAACTATATACAGGGCCATGAATCTATCTCATGGTTTCGAAAAGAAAGTAAAAGTCAAAAACCATAACAACAATGTTTTTTTTTATTTTTTTACTATTATTTGCTTTTTTATTCAGTTTTACAATTAAATAAAAAAAATCCAAATAATAAAAAATATAATGATGATGATCTTACTCATCAGAGTTTGTGTGTGTATTATATTTTTTTAATTATTCATATTGATATGTTTTATTTACTCTGTGACCTTTAACTAGAAACTATTTTATGCTAATTGAAAAATAAAAAAAAAAATTGTAAATATCTTTGATATTAACAAGATTTTATGAAAAATAAATATTTTATTTAATTTTCTCATAATATAACGGTGTACTGTAAAACATTGTACATTAATCATATGATTTTTTTAGATTATTGTAATTAAAAAACGTTAATATTGCATTTTGTTGTAATAAATATTGTATTAAGTGGTTAATACTCATTTAAAAGATGTAAATGCGTATTCATACTAGCAAAAACTTTGATTGAAAACTAATTTCATTTGTCATTAGCTATTTTAATCATTACATAATACTCTCGCTTACATAATAACTACTTAAATAAGTACTTACAAATGGAGAGTTCAAGTTTTTTTATTTTAGGCTTAAAAACCTCACACAGAATATGAACCGAGGCCTTTTGTTTGTAACTCACAACACCACTGCTTAGTAATTTCATTGAGCATCAAGAACTTATGTCTTTTCGTGTGAGTAAAAGAGAGTTGCTAGCACATATACATATTAGCAAATAAGAGGAAGTTTTTGAATTAGCGATCAAATGCAATTGAAATTTAGATTAGTTAGGGCGGGTTTCTTACTTCTCAGTTAAACTAAGCTTAACTTGCTGTTAGATTAAACTCGGAACAAATTTAGGCCGACTTTAACTGATGACTGTGTTTTTCAGGTTTAAGTTCAGTTAACTTTGTTAGTATTGCCAACTTTTTACTCAAAAACATAAACAGCAGTGGCAATTTTGGAAAATTTTTAAATAAACTTTTAAAACAATATATAATATAAAACAAAACAAATCAGAAATTGTAATTTACTTTAAATATTAAGTTCATTGTTTTATTATTTTTGTTAATTGTGTTTCTCACTTATAGCTTGAGTTTAATTGGCCAATTACACTCAGTTAAATAACTATAATAATAAGTAACTTTACTGATAACTGAAAAAACACGAAACATATATTAAACCAGATTTAACCAAAGAATGAAGATTATCTTTATTAGAAAAACTCGCCCCTAATCTACAAATTAATGAATCTGATGTTAATCACCTTATTTTTGAAAACAAGATTAAACTTCGCAGAGTTGCCATACAAAACAACACAAAACGTCACTGTTTGTTATCAAAACAATGCATGTTTTATACAAAAGAAGAAGACTATTGCAAATGTATTATGAAAATTAAAGAAAAAAAAAGAAAAATATGAAATCTATATTAATGTTTTTGCATCAGTTGTTTGCATTTTCGTCTTAAATTTAAACACCAACTGAGTACTCAAAAACAACATTCGAGAATTAATTTTAATTTAATTGCAAATCATTACCTAAAGATTGGACCTAAAACGTTAAAACTCAAAATTAAGTACTTATGAATCTGATTATATGTATGTCATTATAAAAGCACCTGAAAAGTAAGTATTTTTGTTAGTACATGTTATTACCAAGATTTTGCTTGGATTGAATAATAGTTTTTGCTATGGTTGAGTAATAGAAGAGAATAAAAATTTATTTAATTTTATCTTAGAATTGTCTGGCATTTTGTTGATTGACATATACATACATAGAAAACATATGTATGTATATAGTATATAAGTAAGTACCCATCTAAGATTTTTTGAAATTTTTGATCACATTCGAGTCTTTTATGACTCTTTTGCACGATTAAAATGCTCATATATGCATTATTTTCTGATCATAAATGATGCATTCGTCGGGAGAAAATGGTACGCTACTCGCGACTCCTCTAAACGAGTGGTTTATGAGCCCCACTTTTTGATCAGTTCTGACTCTTTTTTTGATTCAATAATGAGTCAAATTACTGGTCGTTTTAGAGTTATTTTCGAATCATATTATAGTCTTTTTTGAGTCTTTTGGAGTGATTTTTATGTTTGTTACAACAGAAATGCTTTTTTTAATCAGATTCGACTAAATTTTTAATTGTTTTCGTGTAATTTTTAGGTGAAAGTGTTGCTGGTTAATTATAAACAAAAACATTTATATGAGAATCCATTTTTGATCTTCCAACTGCTTAAAATATGATCACAAAATAAGTTTTTAAAACTATCATATATTAAACACCAGTTGTGATCATTTTGTTATTGTTTTTTTGAATAATTAGTTTTCAATCATATATCGGGATCAAATACATACATACATACATACATACATACATACATACATACATACATACATACATACATACATACATACATACATACATACATACATACATACAAACATACATACATACAAACATACAAACATACATACATACATACATACATACATACATACATACATACATACATTCATTCATACATACGTATATAGTTAAAACAAAAGACTTCTACCAAAGAGTGCACGAAGTATTATTCTTCAAATGTTATATTGAAATATAACAGGCAACACATGTACAACAGGGATATAACTAATTTTTGGCATACCACCACCTAATTTATTATGTTGAATAATTTTATCTAACTCGATTAGTTAAGATTTATATTCCCGTGATTTATGCAGCCATCAAAAAACTAATTTTAAGAAAACAGATGGACAGACATTCTGTACTTGAATTTTTTCAACAACCGCATAAAATAATGATATATTCTCTCACATTTTTAATGGTCTCTTCGACTATGCTATGCTAATAGTTGTTAATAGTTATATTCCTAATGTACATCAATACTTTGCATAATGCCTAACGCAAAGGGCCTTAAAAAGACAGACACTCGAATATGAGATCAAAAACTTATTCTATAGAAGTTACAAATGGATGACAAATTTATGGATTTTTTATTATCACTTGCGCTTAATGTTGATAAATATCTCATATATACATACATATTTCTAGAACAGCTAATATATATTCGAATTAATTGTTTATGGTAAAGATTAAAACTTCTTCTATTGACAAAATAAACAGATTTATATCAATTGATAAAATATATGGGAAAGTTTTAAAAATATCATGTATTTATATAGATTTTTAAAATCGCATGTTCCTCTATAGATAACCTGCTAATATAACGAACAACTTTATTTGGAAAGAGCAATGTTCAAATCGTTGTATTTTGTCACGTTTTTATTATCTGTTTATTCTTAAATAAACATAATTTCTTAAATTGTTAATATCGCCTAAAAAATGTTTAATAGAAATAATCACCAAGCCCCTTTAAGAAAAATCAACTTATTTCTTACAAATAAAAAAGATAGAATATCATTAAGATTGTGTTTTTATTTATTTATAATATTTTCTCAAAAACAATTGTTCCAAATATCATCATGTGATCATTGCTATAACAAATTTAACATAGAGTTAGCACTTGTATCATCTAAACATCTTTCTATATAAGAGGTATAAAAGTTCCATTTTAACAAATCATTAAATAACTATTTAATGGAAAATTTTAACTTTCTCACAACAGTATTTAGTATTATCTAACTTTGAAGACAAAAACAAACTCTTAAAATTATTGTTAATTTTTTGACAAATGTTGTCTAGTCAATTTATATAGTAGTTCATTCAATAACTTTATTTTTCATTCATGCCTACCAAATAAAAATGATCGACATTATCAGACTCTTAGCTAAAAAAAAAACAGTAGCTGTCCACAAAAAAATTGTTTCATGTGTTAACACAAGTATAAAATTATTTTTAAACAAATAATAAATAAACATTTTATAAAACGTTAATTAAAATGATAATTTCCACAAAAATATCTATAAACCACTTAGACGTATAAGTGTTATTCGTTGATAAAACTTAATTAAAAACACTTATACGTCACCGAGTGCAGTCAATGTTAAATAAGAGAATTAAAACGTTTACTTTCCGGAGAAGGGTATGAATGTCGAGTGCTTTATGTGAGTACCTGGCATGATGCCCCACGGTGGTCTTTTTCATCCACTGGGTAGACTTGAACAACGGTCTACCATCACCCCTAAATCCTTCAATGAAGAACTCAGGTGGCAATTTTTGTACATGGATTGGGCCGGTCCATATACAAGAACTTTCCTGAAGTATTCGAGCTATCTAATCTCTGACCATTGCTGCTTCGTTGCTTAACTTCCGATTTGTAAAATATACAACCACGCAGCTGGGATGGCATCTGTTGATTCGGCAACAGCACCTAGAGACGTAACCGGTGGACCGAACTATGAATTCATCAAATAAGCAGAGGACTTTGTTCTTAATCACAGGAATACACTGTGGTAATTCTGATATGAACAGAGTATACTCTGAACATATCTGGACAAGGAAGGAAAATGCATTAGTATTATTTGTATATGATACCTTTCGTCTATCACCATTCCACAAAGCACACATCTCATTTATACGACACATTCATGAGAGAAAAACATACGACACATTCACTTTAAGAAAGCGGGTGGGGTGAGGCCCGCCTTACCACACATTCATCCCGTACCATATACAATAAATACCAACTCATTTCCAACGCTTAGTCCCACAGTTACTCATCTGTGGGGTATCTGTTGTTACGGGAACAGCACCCA
Organism: Lucilia cuprina; assembly: GCF_022045245.1. Classification (NCBI taxonomy): domain Eukaryota; kingdom Metazoa; phylum Arthropoda; class Insecta; order Diptera; family Calliphoridae; genus Lucilia; species Lucilia cuprina. The sequence goes on along the minus strand of NC_060953.1, from coordinate 39,274,351 downwards.
ACTTATCCCAAAATATTGACTTTACCTTACATCAGTCTTTTAACCGCAACTTACTCTCTCTGCGAATTTGGGTTTAAACCACAGACACTACGTGGATCCCGAAGGAACCTCAACCAACTAACCAGCCAGGACATAGTCCTGCGGGCAACTGGGCACCCGTAGTACCAAATTATGACATTTGTACTAACTAAAAAACTAACTAACTAACTAACTAACTAACTAACTAACTAACTAACTAACTAACTAACTAACTAACTAACTAACTAACTATCTAACTAACTAACTAACTAACTAACTAAC
>NC_060953.1:39268602-39273951 GCF_022045245.1 Lucilia cuprina | reverse complement strand
AACTTACTAACTTACTAACTTACTAACTTACTAACTTACTAACTTACTAACTTACTAACTTACTAACTTACTAACTTACTAACTTACTTACTTACTAACTTACTAACTGACTGACTGACTGACAGACTGACAGACTGACTGACTGACTGACTAACTTACTAACTTACTAACTTGGTGAAGGATATGTTCAATTCGTCACAAAACTATGAATTCCCTTTTTATAAAATCTGTAAATGTAAAAACAAAATAGTCCTTGAACAAGTATTTTAAAAATTATCTATTGATTATTACAACGCGATTAAAAATATTTTGCAAACAAGCTCACAAAAAGGAAAAGCAAAAACAAAATCATTATAAAAACTACAAACTACTTAAAGCATAATTATTTTTATATTGTTTATATTTCATTATTATTAAATCTCAAATAAAAACAAATACATACAACTAAAACAAATTTAATTTGAAAAAAAACTTACCTTTATCAGGTACTGCATTAATAACTTGTTGGCCAGGTGTTAAAACATCCACCAACACCGCCATATTATCGTTGTTATTGTTGAAACTAGTTTCCTGTTCTAAAACAGATAACATCTTGCCTTCACTCGCATTAACTTGTGGCAAAATCATCACTAATGACTCCGATGATGAGAATGAAGCTGTGGAAAAGGATGGCGAGGAGCCAGATGCGCGCTGTGATGTTGGTATGGTTAGAGCAACAGCTTGTTGAGTTAATACAATTATTGTGCATAATAATGAAAATATTAATAATACGAAACGATTACGACAACCAAACATATTTTGTGAAAACAAAGTTGCTGAAGACAAGCTGCAATATGCTGGAAATGTTAATTTAAACATTATTGATTGTTTAAATACACATAAACTAAGAGAAAGAAAATTAATAAAAAAAATGTATATTTTTAATAAAAAGTTTAGTTGTTTCTTTTAAAATTAGTTTATTAAATTTAAAATAAACTTTAGAAATTCTCTGATAAATATTAATTTTCTTAAAAATTTTCATTTTAATTTAATATTCTGCTTTTGTACTAGATTTTTGCTGATTTTACAAGTTTTTCTTATTTTCTATCAATGAAAGCTATCAACAACTCTTAGCACTAAAAAGAATCATTGCAAATGGCATATATTCAATAAAAAAAACACAAATTTTAAAGAAATAAAGAAAATTCTTTGCAACCAGTCAACCACAATAAGGATTTATAAAGAAAATCCTGTTTAAAGACATTTGTTTGTTGCACTCATACGCATTCATTTAAACATTTAGACACTCTTTTATGTTTATTAGGAGCATCCCATAAAAATGGATCAGAAAAACCAGCTTTTTTCACTGAAAAACACTTTAATACAACTTTACGAACGCTTTTTAAAAAAAAGCTTTAAAGGTGCAGCTTCTTTGAAAATGTTTAAACTTCTAACAGCTTTTGTCGGAAGTATTTTAAATTTTTTTAATAACTTTTAACAGAAAAGTTCTAATTTATAATAAAGGTTTCTTTAGATCTTTAAAGAAAAGTTTTTACAAATTGTTTTTAAGAAATTTTTAAGAGCTTTAATAGAAGTTTATAGGAAAAAATTTTACACTTATAAAAAGAAAGCTTTTATTAGAAATCCATCCAATTTTTTAAGCTTGTATCAGTATAATTCAAATAAATAAAAATACCTTAATAACAGCTTAACTCAAAAGTTTTTATAAACTTTTTAAAACTCTATTTGTTAATAGAAGTTTCCCAACGATTTTTCAAATTTATTTAAATTTGTTTAGCTTTTCATAAAAATTCTCACCAAAAAATGTCTTAATACTAATAAAGGTTTCTTAAGAGCTTTATGAGACTGTTTTTACATAAAGAAGTCGTGACAAAGAAATAAACAAATTTAGCAAGAAAGCTTTTGCAGAAACTAAAAATTGCCAAAAAGCTTTTAATGTTTAACCAAAAAGCTTTTATTCCTAATAAAGGCTTTTAAAGACTTTTAATAAACTGTTTTTACAAAATTTTTTTTTTATTTTTCGAAAAAAGCTTTTAATGGGTTATTAAAAGCTTTTTTCAATAATAAGAACTATATAAACTTTTAATAATAGCTTTATAATAGAAGCTATAATTACTAATTTAAGCTTTTTAAGAAAACTATTTTTGAACTTTAAGCTTTATTTAAATGCGTTTTAAGTTTCTGTAAGTATTTTTAAAAGGCTCTCATCAGAAAGGGTTTAATTACGAAAAATATGTTTGGAAAAAGCTTAAAGGAACAGGTTTTTCACGAAAAAAAATCCTTAAAATTGTTTAAGAAGTGTGCTAAAGTTTTTACGAAAATAGTTTTTATTAAAATAAACTTTAAAGAAGAAAAAGATCTAGGAAAAAATTTCTGACAAAAAAAAATTGTTTTTAAATCATAAAAGCTTTATCTGACGCAGTTCCAATTTTATCAAAAATACTTTTTAAAGCTTTTATCAAAAGAGTTTAAGGTGTTTTTATCAGTTTAGACAGTTTTCAGAAAAAGGTTGCAAACTTTTTAAAAGCTTTTATAAAAACTTTTAGAAGTTTAACAGAAAAATGTTTTTAAATTAAAAAAAAACACAATTCTTGATTTTTTTTAAAGATTTTATTAAGAAATTTATTAATATTGAAAATGCTTTTCTAAAAGCTTTAAGTAAAAAATATTTGATCAAAAAATTTCTAATAAATAATAAAGATTTTAAATAATCTTTGGAAAACAACAATTTTAAAAGCTTTTATCAGCAGTTTCATTAAGTGTAAAGTATTTATCATCACACAGTTTTCAGAAGCTTTTACCAGAATTGTTCAACTTTTTAAAGTTTTTTTGAAAAACTGTTTTCTAAAAACTTAAAGAAAAAAAGTTGTTATCGGGAAATTTTTAAGTACCAATAAAAGTTTCCAGTGATCTTTAGAAAACTATTTTTACAAAAATATGTTTTTAACTTAAAAAAGCTTTTTTAAGGTTTTATCAAGCGTTTTTTTAAAGGTTTAATCTTTTTTTATAATTTTTTTGTTAAGAGTGTAAAGAAAACCGATTTTCGGAAAAAGGTTTTAAAATATAAATTATTAGAAATGTTAATGGGTTTTTTGAAAAGTTTTTTTTTACTTTTTAAGAAAAAGCTTTTATAAAATACAAAAAAATATTTTCACTTTTTTATATATTTGCAGAAGTTAAAAGAAAAACAATTAAAAGCTTTAGTTTTAAAAAAATTTGAAACAAAATTGTGTTTCGATTTACATGAAAATTTGATTTCAATGTTTCTATAAGGACATCTCAATAACAATTTATGTTCTGGTACTGTTACGTTTAAAGAGCTTTTGTAGTTGAAGATAAAAATCTTATATATTGCTTTTTGCACTTATTATTGACAGCTTAACAAAGTATAGTTTTTTATCACTTTTGTATCTTAAAGAGGGCAAATAAAGAAGTTATTAAAAAAGCACTTCATAATTTAAGCTACAATTAAACAGTTAAATCAATTTGATTTTAACAAGTCAACTTACATTAAATAAAAATCAAACAAGTTGACTATAAACTTCTTTTAAAATCTTCACAACTAAAAACAATTGAAAAACATGGCAGACAACACGCAACTTAAACTACTTTTTATGAAAAAATAAAGAAAAACTTTTCTTACTTTAGAGAAAAAAATCTTAAAACAATCTTTACTTTTTGATTTTTAGTAAAAAATACTTGGAACAAGTAATGCTCTTTTTTCCGTTAACAATCTGCAGTAACTGTTTTTTTTTTTATAATTGTTTTCCTTTTTTTATTTTTCTATAACAATTTTACACGCGATATTCACCACTATGTGAAACAAACTGAATGCGAACATACAAGTAGCACTTCAATAAAGTCAATATAATTTGTTGAATCGAATAAATACAAAAAAAATAAAATAAAATATTGCAAAAAAAAAAAACAACAGCAGCAGAATGGTTCAAGTGTTTTCCAATTGATAAGAACCTTTAAAAGGCGCTAATAATGACATTTAATGGTTTTGATAAAAAAACATTAAAAATCAGGAAAAAATAGATATTTTTTTGTCCGACAGAGATAGCAACACTTATAGAAAGACCATTATATTGAATAATGTTTAAAAAAAGAAAATGTTATTTATAGCTGGGGCTAGTAATCATTAAATCCACTAAAGCAGTTTTTTTTTAGTTCTAATCAATTCTTTTGTTTATAACTGCAAAACTTAATATTCGTTAGCTGACGCCCCCCCCCTTTAGTTAGCTTTCAGAGAGTTTATATGGAATTGATTATATTAGTACTAAACACTAATTGGGGGTCTTTTGGCAATTGCTTAAATTTTATTAGTCAGCTAGTGGGGTGATAACATATACATACAAATGTTATAAAACAGGTGAATCATTATAGCAATGTCTTTTAAAGAAAATGAATTTTATGGGAAATTTAAATCGGAAATAGATTTATCTATAAATCTTTTTATAACTCTCCATTAACAATAAAGTGGGCGTGACACCTCCTATATAAAAATAATATATAATTTGTATATCTTAGAAAATATATCGCTTAAGAACTTTAAAATTTTATCGAAACCACTTAAGAATATTTAAAACAAAATGGACGCACTAGCAATAGACAATAATAGGGAATTACCATGTGAATAAAATTTATTAGGAAAACAATTTGTACTGGAGTTCTCCAATTTTGAAAAAGCAAATCCATATAGACTTGTTTAGCAGGTAGTTCTCAATATGCCTTTACTGGGAGCACACTTGAGTTCAGTATATTGATACCTAATATGAGAGAAAACGATCAGCGTATTATAACACTTTGACCTAAGTATTCTGGTTTCCTTAACAAAACCAGTTTGCCGCATGAATATCATTCGGATATCAACTTCCGATAGATCAATCCGTTCATTCAAGAAGTTGTTACCTAACAGATTCATTCTATCTGCTAGGGTGGAGCAATGTCAGAGGAAGTGGAAGATACTGTCTTCTTTCGCTTCATTCTGGCAGCACGTGCAGAAACTTCTACTTGCATGGATTCCAGCGGGTTACTAGTCAGTCATTACTGCCGTTAAAATCCCTAGATTAACTCTCGGAATATGAAATACTACTTGGGGTTGTTGTGGGTTGAATGATGTCTACTAGGCCCTCAGCTATCTCCTGCAGAAGTCATTACTAGATAAGTGTGGTCTTCATGCATGGAACACAAAGAATCACTGGTCAGTCAGTCAATATTACCGTTAAAATCACTAGATTAACTCTCAGAATATGAAATACCGCTTGAGATTGTTGTGTGTTGAATGATGTCTACTAGGCCCTCGGCTGTCTTCTGTAGAAGTCATTACAGATAAAGTTTAGTCTT
>NC_060953.1:39251102-39263602 GCF_022045245.1 Lucilia cuprina | reverse complement strand
TGACATCCGAGTGACAGTTCGTGTTTTGCTGAACAATATTTTTCTGGAGAAAAATGAATGAAGAAAAATATAATATTCCGCAAAAAGAATTTACTTTTTAACCAAATAAATTCATAATATTATTGAAAACAAAAGTGAAAAAAATAAGAAAACAAGTGAAATAAATAAAAAGATAATATTTACAATGAATTTTTAAAGAATTAAAACGAATTTGTGTAGTTTTAGAAGAAATCCCCCTTAAAAAAAAGTAAAGAGAAAAAATTACCAACCAACCAAAAAAAAGAACAGGCATAACAGAATTTTTTGGGGCCAAATAGACAAAAAATAAAATGTTAAAAAAAGAAAACGAAACGACATAAGAATACGGAATATCAATGAATAAAATAAAGAATATTTAAAAAGAAAATAAAAATGAAATAAGGAGCTGCAATTAATAATTACAAAAAAAAATACAATTATTAAAGTAATTTTAAAAAATATTGTAATAATTTTTTTAATTTTTGTTAAAAAAAATATAGATATTTTTTTTCTTAATAATAGCTGGCAGAGGAGTATGAGCCAGTGTGTGCCTGATGGTGTGTGAGTGTGTGTTGATATAAGTCTCCATATGTGTGTGTGTGTGAATGTTTTTGGCTGTGAGTATCTGTGTTTGACTCTGTATATTCAAATGTGCAAGTTAAGGAATGTTGTGTGTGCATAATAATACAACAAAAACAAAAAAATAATAATAATAAATACACAAGACCAGAGAAATGCAATTAAATTAAAAGAAGAAGCATACGGCGCAGCAGCAATACCAACAACAATGTGAAAAATAGAAAGAAAAATAAAGAAATTTTCAAAAAAAAAAAAAAAAGAAAATATATAAAATACATATAGAAAAGAATTGAAATACAAAAAGTAATACAAATTGCGAATAAAAATTTCTTGAAAGTTGAAACAAATATTATAAATTATTTAAAATTTAATAAATTCTACTTTTATTATTAAAGTATTTAAAATATTTACTTTTGCATAAGTTGTTGAATTTTTTTTTCAAAACATTAAAGAGCCGACTTGACCAATTAGAAAATCAAATAAAAATAATATATAGAAAATAAGCAACAAAAGCAATTTCAAAAAGAGGTCACAGGAGCACTAACTCACTATATTGTGCTGCGCTGGCACAACGAGAAAAAAATTTAATATGCAGAGATTTTTTTTCAACAGTCGGTTACATGGGGTTGTCGTGTTGTATCAAAAAAAAAAAAAAAAAGAAAATAATAAAAACAAAATTGATGATAAAAAGAGTGTTGCCAATGCGAAGGTGTTGAAGAGAGGAAAGTGTTAGAGAGAAAGTTGTGTTTATTTTTGTTTAGCTAGTTTTTTTTTTTTTTAAATAAAATATTATAAACTTTGTTTGAATAAGATTTAATGGTTAAACTTGGGAACGGTCTACCATCGCCCCTTTGTTCTTCAATGAAGAACGCCAATGGCAGTTTTTGTACATTGGTTCTGACCGGTCCATGCACAAGTACTTTTCTGGAGTACTCGAGCTATCTAATCTCTTGACCATTGGATGGCCTCTGTTGATTCGGTAACAGCACCTAAAGACGTAACCGGTAGACCGAAGTACGATCATCAATAAGCCGTAGACTTTGTTCTTACTTACAAGAACACACTGTAGTAATTCTGATATGAACAGAGAAAACCCTGAACATATATGGACAAGGAAGGAAAATCCAATTGTATCAAATGTATATGATACCTTTCATCCATCATCATTCAACCCAGCACACATCTCATTCAGACGACACATTCATAAGAGAAAAACATACGACACATTCATTAGGAAGACGGTGGGTGGGGCCCGCGAACCTCACATTCATCCCGTACCATATACAATTAATACCAACTCATTTCCAATGCTTAGTCCAACAGTCACTCGGGGGTTCCATTTGAAACAGTTGCTGCTGAGTTGACAATCTTTGGGCGATTGAGAATTGGGTCGTTCCGGAGCAGAGATCCAATTGTCGTGGGAACGAAACCCTGCCATTGACTGTCCAGATGACTTTTAATCTTCTTATTGTATAGTCACTCCATAGATTACGAAGAGACAGACAAAAAGCTTATGTTTATTTTTTAAGTGTTCCGTCTCTCGCTTTCTATTTACCTTAGTGGCGATTATCTTCAAACTCGTTTCTAAAGAGTAAATCATAGTAAGAACTTGGTTAGTTATTTTAAAAGGCCTCTATCGGTTGAGTTTCTCAGAAGGCAATCGAACCCACTACCTACCAAACTAGAACACTAATGAGTAACCTAATGGAGAACTACATAAATAAATATTCAATAAACTTTCCACTAACTATACCCTGTGTTCTTTGCTTCCCCATAAGCAAAATAAAAAAAAACCCCACTTAATAATTTTAAAGATTCTAACTGTAAACGTTATCCAGATGTATAATTTGCGACAACTTGATAATAATTTCGGATGTTAATTAAGATATTAATGTAATCAATGAAAAATTTAAACAAATCTTATAGTTTCTCTGATAAACAAAATTTTGTATTTAATTCATATGGGAGGTGCCAAGACCTCACTGAAAATCCGACCGTTATTCTCTATATGTTCATATGAATGTCAAAGTTCTTCATGTAGAATTTGAAGATTTTAACTCTAATAGTTTCTCAGAAATTAGAGAAATAATTCCCCCATATTGAAAATCTGCTCTTTTTTCTCCAAAATGTTCAGTTGAATACTGAAGTTCTTGTTCAATAAACTAGTTAAGTAAGTCTAGATAAGTCTAATCTAACCTGTCCATTTACTAGTATACCAGTCCATAGACTTTATTAGTTTATAGACTATATCGTAGAACATTCCAAAAGCTAGTTCAAATAGTTCAAATAGTCAAATTCCTTAATTAGTCAATAAATTTAGATCATAGACTATACTAGTTCATAAACAAGGCAATAGACTAATACCTATAGCAATTCAAATGCTAGTTCACAAAGTGGATAGATAAATCTATTTAGTCAATAAACTTGTCAAACGACTAGATAATTAGACTAGTCACCAGACAAGTCAATAAATAAGTTCATAAAATAATAAATATCGTGCCAAAAGTCTAGTTCATAGAGTAGACCCTAGAACTGTTAAAATAGTAGTATACAAAAACGATGTGCCAGACAATGACCTTATTCTGGCCTATCGTTTATAATTTCTGTAGTAATCCATATAATCCTAATATAATACTTTTCAATGGTTGCATTAGATCGATTTTGAATAAACTAAAAATAAGTTGTAAGTGGAATGTTAATTGAAAAAATAAGGACATAAGTGACACTTGACTATATTGAATATTATCAAAATTCTAATTATGCTCTACTCTTAAAAGAAATGACTTTCTAATTTAATTCGTAATTACTAGCTCGAGTCCATCTGTTTATACGTAAAGATCCAGCCATGAGCCATTCTTACATAGTCATTTTCTACCACTAATTAAATTTGTGCCAGTCTTGTAAATACAAAGGTTCTGTAGAATGACAGAAGGTAGTTCATTTCCGATATTTTTATATTCAAAAGTAACATAATTCTCTGATCCAAAGAAAAAGACCCAAAAGTGTATTAAATATGAAATGAATTATATCGCTTTTATTTTATCTATTTTTGTATCTTCTAAAATGTGGGCAACACTGTTTAATCTTAAATATACAAAAATCTTCAGAAAGATACAAAAAAGTAAAACTACAAAAACAACAAACACTACAGCAACGGCAACGGCAACGACGACGAAGAAAATAAATAAATATTTAAATAAATACAAAATAAAGTAAAAAAAAAACAACAAATACATGTAAATCTTGAAAAGTGACAAAATCAACAATGATCTGGTTTTTTTTTTTCTTAATCAAAATCAAATGTAATTAAATTGTTGCCAGATTTTAAGTATCATTAACAAAAAAAAGTGTAAATTTTTTTTTACAAAACATTTTAGCAGCAGCTGTTTGTTTGCTGTTGTTAAATTTTTTTTTTATTTCGGAAAAAAAATATTTGAAAAATGTTTAATTTAATGGCTGACTTTAAAGCTGCTCAAATATTCTGAAAAAAACAACGAAAATAATAATTGTGTATAAAAAATGAATAAATAACAAACAATTCATGTTATAAAAAAACACAAAAATAAACTCGTCTTGATCCTCTACCTCTCTCTTCTAATCTAAATGCATTATTCTTAAGAATAAACTTTGCATTTCACCACAAACATCTCTTCTCACCGCCCCTTTAAGGGGCCTGTTGTATTGTTTTTGTTGTTTTATTTGTCCCCCTTTTTACTTGATTATTCGTACTCTAACTTAAACTTATTTTAAAATCAATCGCATTTTATTGTTGTTGTTGTTTTTATATATACCCTTCACCTTGGTGAGGAGGGTTTATATAAGTTTATCATTCCGTTTGTAGTTTTTATAACAAAATGTCACAACTATATAAAATATATACATTATGAATATAAATATCGCGAGTAAACCATGTCTGTCCGTTCAGGTTATCTATTTTAACATCTGATAAATCTGTAGTGTCCTTCATAAATCGCTATCTTAGATATCGAAGTTGAATGTCCTCCAATGCCTAATGAAGGTGTTCAAGTTATCTATTTTAACACCGGCTAAATCTGTGGTTTCCTTCATAAATCGCTGTACCAGATATCAAAATCGGATGTCCTCCAATACAGGACAGTAACAGAGAAGATGTTCGATTGATTCTTCTTCATCTGGACTTCTTCTACAGTAGTCATTGTAAGGTAATCAAAGACAACTATAATTTTGCTAAGTTGGGTTTAGCTATGTCTTAGAGGATGGTCCGTTCGCTATCTATCAATATTTAGCCATTTCTTCTTTGTTTGAGTACAAATTGGCTCATTTCTCCATCTGGCTTGGAAGATTTTGTAGTGAGTTTTTTGCATCATATCGAAGTACCACGGAAATGGTCTATGTCGAAGTCGGGCAACTACAAACCCGCCGTCGCGAACTCGTCAGCGATACTATTGCCGGTGGATTCCCCGTGTTTATGTACCCTGTATGACAACTATAATTTTGCTGAGTTGGGTTTGGCTATGTCTTAGAAGATGGTCCGTTCGCTATTTATCAAGATTTGGCCATTTCTTCTTCGTTTGAGTACGAATTGGCTCATTTCTCCATCTTGCTTGGGAGATTTCGTAGAACATGTTATCTATGAGATTTTTGCATCATATCGGAAATGGTCTATTTCCAAGTCGGGCAACTGCGAACCCGCCGTCTCGAACTCATCAGCGATACATTTGTCTGTAGATTCCCCGTGTTCAAGTACCCATACGAGTACGATGTTTGAATGTCTATGTCAATGTCGGGCAACTGCAAACCCGTTTTCGCTAGATCGTCAGCGATACAATTGTTTCTAGAGTCCCTGTGTAGAGAGTTCTCCCGGTACTGTTTAATAACATTGGAAACAGTTTGACGGCAGACCTTTGTATGCTTGTCCAACTTTTTGTAAGACCAAGTTGGGTTTAGTTGAAAATATTTAATAATTTCAGTACGCACTTTTTTCTGCTCACTGATTTTAATCAGATTAACAAAAAAATTAATATAATTGACATTACACATAATAACTGACATGTTTTTCAAAGTAAACTTGATCAAAAAAAAAAAAAATCAAATAATACTTTGGTTCAAAAATGTAATGAAAAACGTGTGTTAAGAATTTTTCGATCTCACTCCTTATGTATGTATGTTTGGTCAAAAATTTACAAAATTTAACTGGTAAATGGAAAAAAACATAATTTTAACTATTAATAATCAAATAGCTTACACGCGTTTCATTTGCGCATATTTATGATACCGATCACTTCACATTTGCGTTTTTTTTTTCGTTATTAATAAAAGACTGTCTATAGGCTTTTCAAAAGAAAAAAAATAGTTATCTAGAAACTTGCTATTAATCATCATAATCCAGTTTGGTATCAAATACAGAAATGATAACAATTTGAAATTATTAAGGGTTCCGAGTATCGATAAGTAAATATATTATTAGCATATAAATTGATTTAATATTGTTCCGTATATTGAGTTGAGTTTTAAATGTCAAAGTTGTTTCACACGTTTAATTACATAAATACATACATACGTACAAATATGGAGTGTATGACAATAAATTAAGAAAAAAAGTAATTAAGAATTTAATTTATCGAGTAAAAATAATATTAGACATATTTTGAAAAGCTTGTTAATGAGTGAAGTTGTCTAGAAAATACCAGAAATTTGATCATTTAAACACTAAAACTTATATAAAAGCAATTTATTCCTTAAAAGTTAAACAACATGTCTTTAAAATATAAAAAAGTAATTTAATATTTCTTTATACCATAAAGCTTTTAAACATTTTACGAAGCCATCTAATTTAATTTACCCTACTCACTATATATAATTTAACATGATTTAAACATCAAAGACCATTCAATTGTGTGTCAAATAAAATCAATTATTTATTTAAACTGTCAAATAGATTAGTTAGGAACTGAAGTAAACACAATCGTTGAGATTATACATTTTAATCTTGTATTATTTTTGGATAATGCCAAAAAATGTTTAAATAAGTTTAAATAAGTTTATATAGTGACTCCAACATATGTTCGTACATATCCATACATATATTTAGTGAAGTGTTAGAATCCGATTTCATGTTTTCTGCTTGAAACTGATTAATATTTCATTTATCGGTGATTGTTGTGACAATTCTAAACCGGTTTATGTAAAACTATATTTTTTGAAGTGATTTTTTTTTTAATTTTTACTCCCTTATCTAAATGAATCGATCTATAACTAATCGGTAAATAGAAATATTTTAAACTATTTTTAATTTTTAGATAAAGTACTTCTCTTTAATAATATTAACATAAATAAATAAATTACATGCAGTACAACAAAAATTGAATTCTTTTCGCTTCTTTAGAAGTCAATAAACATCACTTCTACTTAGTGCTACTTTTGTCATGATGATAAATGTTATTCTTTTGGAAGTACTTCGTTTAATTTTTGCAAGATACTTTAAATAAATTTTGTATTGGTTTACTGGGTCAGATCTATAGAATCTCTTTCGATTCATTGTCTCTATGAGTTTTCTCTTTCGTCAAAGTTTTAGAGCTTGTAGCTTTTAAAATAAAAAGCTTCCGAAGTACATTAGATAAGTCCTGAACGTAAATAGTATATGATGTTGTTCGATTTGATATCTTTAAGAACAAGAGGTTCAAGGTTAGAACATATAGATAGTTTGGAAATCAACAAGAATACTTGGGACATAATTAGCACATTTTAAATTAAATTTTAATAAATTCATTAGTGAAACATCTTTGCTACAGTTCATATCATATATCAAGATATCTCACATATGTATATATGCCGTTTCTGAGTCAAAAGCGCATTTCACAGGAATAGATGTTCGAAATATTTAAACCAGCGAAATGCAGCAAGCTTTCAAATGAGCTCTATGTACTCTTTTTTCACTTTTTACACACACACACATACATTTATAAAAAACCAACAAAACCAGTCAGAGAACTAAGTTTTTACTCTCTGCCTTTTGTTGATTTAAACTAAGATGCTGCTTTTTGCATTCTTAGTTCGATCATGAAAGATCCTTGATCTGCTGAGATCGTTACTCTTCGTTTTCCTCTTACTTTAAAGAAATTTCTAAGCAGCTATAAACGGTTGCTCTTGTAATTGGTAATTGGTAGTCCGAAGCATGGACCATGTTAATTAACAATTCCTTATTTCAGTGATCACAAAGACATACTGTGATAAGTTGAGCATGTTTTAAAGTAAACTCTAACGCAACCAACCATGTAGGAAAATCACTAATAAATTAAAGAAAGGGCAGTGACGACCTTGCACCACGTCTATCCGTCCCTTCTTGTTAGACCATCACTCAATCCACCAATTACTCCATTCTCTCTATAGAATCAGATTAGACATCAGAAAACACCGGAAAACTTCACCTCGTATACCCAATCTTCGCATTATCTGCACAAATCCAATATTTTATTAATCCACAGTCATGTTCTGTAATTTGTATCGCTCATCTATAAACGATAACAGAAATGTATCTTGAAAACTATACTTCACCGTATTTTAGTTTTTTAACCAAGCACACTGTTCCCTCGATTTGGATTTAAACCACAGCGAAGGAACCTTAACCAAATGTGTAGCCGAGACAAAGTCATGGGTCAACTGGCCACCCGTAGTACCAGACTATGTGGCTTTCTGGTTAGACGTTTTTTTAATTCATCCAAGGTCAAGCCAAAGATTGAATTGTAAAGACCAGTTTATAATTCCGACAGACTACACCATTTTCAACAGTAATTCAGAAAAACTCAATTGTTAATGAGATTTTCCATTTAAAATTTAGAAAATTCCAATTGAAAATGCGATTTTTCATTTAACATTTAGAAAAGATCAATTGAAAATGAGATTTTTATTTGAAATTTAAAAAAAAATCATTTGGAAACATGCCCCGGGGGAGCTTTAATTAGTCAGTATAGATAGATTTTATTTTTTTTTTAAGTATCCAGTTTCTGTTAAAGTCTACCGATTGTTATAATTAATTTAACCCTCCGTCATGCACATGTTCCGATAGTCACGTAAGTAGCGCATGTATCTGGCGAGATACACTATGTATTTCAGTACATTTATATGAAAAATATGCCATTTAAGTAACAATATTACGATATCTAACAATATTTGTAGAATGTACTTGGAGACTCAAACCCCTAACCAAATTAGAAGTATATTAAAATCACAGTTAAATTCGTAAAATATCTGGCCAGATATATTTAGTTTTAGTTCAATTAGCTAATAAAATGATTCGACAATATTGACAAAAAATAAGGTAATTCTGAAGATATATGGTCCTAAAAAGCGTATTTTTATTTTTTTTTATGTATTCAATGAATAAAAATGGTTTAACTACTGTAAAGTTGGAGTGTTTAAGTGGGAATTTCCTTTATTGGCTTTATTGGTCAAATACTATTGTTTTAGAGAATCATGTGATGTATTTTACTGGAATATGTTTATTTTTGATTCAAACAATATATACCGCCAATTGAACAAAAACTCGATTAACGACTAATACTTTCTTTCAGACTATTTGGCTTAGAGAATGTTATCTGTTTATGATATCAGCCTTCGTTGGTTTTATCTCAAAAAGTATGAGTGGTTAAGGCGATATTAAGTTCATTGACATGACATATTAAGTTACATCGGCATGACATCGTTTATATATTCGAATATTACTTCTTAAGAAATATACTAGTATGTTGACTAGTAAGTCTAGTAGTTAATGGTCTAATCTATAAATTAGTCCATAGAATATTCCATAACTATTGTAACAATTGAACAAAAACTCGATTAACGACTAATACTTTCTTTCAGACGATTTGGCTTAGAGAATGTTATCTGTTTATGATATCAGTCTTTGTTGGTTTTATCTTCAAAAAGTATGAGTGGTTAAGGCGATATTAAGTTCATTGACATGACATATTAAGTTACATCGGCATGACATCGTTTATATATTCGAATATTACTTCTTAAGAAATATATTAGTATGTTGACTAGTAAGTCTAGTAGTTAATGGTCTAATCTATAAATTAGTCCATAGAATATTCCATAAATAGTCAATAGACCAGTGCATTCAATAGTTAAATGAGTAATACATTGACTAGTCAATAGACTGGTCCATTGACTAAAGCACATATTATGCAATAGACTAGTCCTTGTCTACTTTTAGGGCAGTAAACAATCAATTTACTCCGATTTTTTTTAATCCATTTTAAAATCGGTCGTTTAAGACTCAAATAATACTATAGGCATTTTTGAAAAATATCTTTTTATTCGAATTCTTTAGTCTTTTTCACATTTCACTTAAAAATGCACATTTGTTTTTAAATTACTACCAAAAAGGGTTAATTATTTTTAATACAAATTTATATGTGTAAGTACATTATTTTACATAAGTTAATTATAATTAATAAAAAAGCAATTAACAAGTACTTACGGTTTAAGGTTTAATCCAATAAAATGTATAAAATGTTGAGGCGGCAAAATTATTATTATTTTTTTTGTTTTAATAAAAATGTTGATTTAACACAAATGACAGATGTGACTTTTTAATTGTTTCTTTTTTCCGTTTATTTTGAAAATAAATTTTTCGACTTTTGTTTTGTTTTCTTTTTTTTTGTTTAATATTTATTTTTTATTAATTTTGCTTTTAACTTTGGTTTTGCTTAAGAGAAGTGGCTTGTTAAGTCAAAATACGTTGGCTGATTAAAAAAACAACGTTTTTTTTTGTTAATTAATAATAAATAAAATCAAAATACAAAAGAAATAATAATAAACTTCGCGCTTTTTTTCGCGTTAACTTTTATTTGTTTTATGTAGTAAAAAATGGCAACAGCAGCAGCAATAACAACAAAAACATTTACTACTACAAAATAATTTACAAAAGTTCTGAACAAAAGTTTTAAAAACGCAAAAGAACAACATGGAAAAATAGCAAATAATATACAAATATTTAACAAAAAAAAAAAAAAAAAAATCATAGTTTTAGAAATTAAACAAATATGTAATATATGACAAAATCTTTATTTATGAACAAAACTCAATGAAATTTTTTCAACGCTTGTGAAATTTGTCATTTCAAATAAGAAAAAAATTGAAAAGGTCAAAGGGCATCCCGCAATTCCACAACAAAATTTCCAATAATATACAAAAAATTTTCAGATCAATATCATTTACAGATCCCAAAATATACGTTTTTTAATTTAAAAATTCAAAAAATTTTAGATTTTTGCCGTTTTTTTTGCCCAAAATGTGTCTTAAACTCTTTTATTAATAAAATAAAATTTTCTTTAAGAAAATATAACAATTTTATAGTTTTCTAAAATGTATCTTTACGCAGAACGCTTTGGCGTAAAAAACTTGTCCTATTTGTTGAAAATGTTGCCACTGCGTCCTCCGAATATGACCTATTTTTTATCAAAACTTCAACTTTGGGCGACATGTTCTAAAATCCCAAAGCTGGGATCAGAAAACTGAAAGCAGTTTTGGAAACCTCAATATGTTTTCCATTTACTCCAAAAGTATTTTCCCAGCCCTGAAAGATATGTGGACCCTATGGGCAAAAATGTAAAAAATCCCATTTTTGGGATTTTCATTCCTATTTTTGGGAATTGCGGGATGTCCTTTGACCTTTTTAATTTTCTTATTTGAAATGACAATTTAACAAGCGTTGAAGATTTCATTGAGTTTTGTTCATAAATAAAGATTTTGTCATATATTACATATTTGTTAAATTTCTAAAACTATGATTTATATCAAAATTTTAATAGGGTCGCAGATAGCTACAACAATTTAGTCCATATTTATCCCTTAATATCTTTTTTTAGTTAGATATGGAAATTCTCGACCCTTTACAAAAAATAGTCTAGTCTATAGTATAGTCTATAGTCTAGTCTATAGTCTAGTCTATAGTCTAGTCTATAGTCTAGTCTATAGTCTAGTCTATAGTCTAGTCTATAGTCTAGTCCTTAAAATTTAAAATATCCCCTTGTCATAAGTTGGTACCTTCTCTAGAACTTTGTTTAAAATAAACATTTAATATTGGACATCTATGAGTAGCCGAGTCACAAAAGGTTACCAGTAAATATAACATTTAAGACTATTTATAACCTAAATATATTCTATTTTAAAATACAACAACAATACTAACAAATTAAAAATAACTAAAATACATACATATAGATACATACAAACTAATATGAAGTACTGTAGTAAATATTTGTTTTAGATTTTTTTATTTATAAATTTCCACACATACATAAATATAGTACATACATACAGACTGAGACTTTAAACTTATCGCAAGTGTGAAATAAGTGGTTGAAGCTTATAAAAATACAAGCATATTTACATATATACTACAAATACATATGTAATCGTAATGCTTCTATAAAATAAATTGTTCTAGGTAAGTGTTATTGGTCGAATTAAAGTTGCCCTTCGTTAAGATTTTTCGAAAATGAAGAGAGAGAGAGAGAGAAAAAATGTTTTCCAAGAATATAAAGGGACTCTTAATAAAATCGTTTTTTATTATCTATAAAATATTATTTAAATTATTTTTGTTGCAAATTGTATTACAAAAAATAGAGCCGAAAAGAGTAAAGTTCAAGGTAGTCGATATAAGGAGTGAGATCGAAAAATTCTTAACATACATATATGTTTATAAAAAAGAAACCACTAAACTTACAGCTTTATTTTTTTTTTATTTGATTCAAATTATTATTACAATTTACAAAAAAAAATATATTTATAGTTTTAATCACTAGTGATTAAACGTTTTTATAGTGCTTTCTGTCACTTTGCTCGAACATGTAGTCCATCTCCGTTTAAAATCTACCACACTTTTGGACACCTTTTTTGTACTCTTCAATTCTATTTTA
>NC_060953.1:39232667-39251002 GCF_022045245.1 Lucilia cuprina | reverse complement strand
ATAGACTAGACTATAGACTAGACTATAGACTAGACTATAGACTAGACTATAGACTAGACTATAGACTAGACTATAGACTAGACTATCGACTAGGCTATAGACTAGACTTCAGACTAGACTATAGACTAATCTTTAGACTAGACAATGGACTAGACTATAGACTAGACTATAGACTAGACTATAGACTAGACTTCAGACTAGACTATAGACTAGACTTCAGACTAGACTATAGACTAAACTATAGACTAGACTATAGATAGACACTATATAGTTTCTATATAGTGTATAGGTTCCTTTGTCAGACTGCAAGTAAGATGACTTTACCAGTTTATAGTTGCGTTGACCATATAGCAAGTAGACCGGGAGAGCCGGAGACTCACCTGCCCTCATAACTTGTTTTACACTGACCATCGAAAAGGGAAGGGTTATATGTTAGTTCAAGCAAAATGTTTACGAGAGAGCATGATAAAAGGCGTTTTTATGAGCAATATAATAAATTCTTAAAACATTTGAAAGCATTGACTTCCCTGCACTATCGTAATGTTAAACTGAAAAGGGTTAATTTGTTTTTAATACGATTTATAAAATAGTAAATATTTAATATAGTTAAAAGTAACTTTAATAATATTTTTTGTAATAAATTCTTATGAAATACTTTAAGTAACAATTTATTCCCATAATAATGTACGTTTCTTTTTATTTTTCTTCTTTTCATTTTAAATACAATTTCTATTAAATTATGCTTTATTGATATCCTGATATAACCAACAACAACAACAACGACGACTCTTATATATAATGCGGTATGTATATGTATTTATTGGTTGTGTATTTTATCGAATTATTAAACGATTTCAATGGATATAAATACCTGTGGATGTGTTTGTGTGTGTATGTGTATAAATAAAATAAAAACAATATAAAACCCATCAACCAACTCAAATCAAATCATCGACCGACCAAACGAACGAACGAACAAACGCATAAAACCGATACAACAACATGTTTAATAAATACCAACAACGGCAACCACGATGGCGATAAAACTCATATGCATACAATGATATTTTTAACCCTGTACCAATAACATGTGTCTCTAACTGTTACTGACTCTTTCTAATGGTTCTTATATATTTTCTATCAAAATTCTCGAATATGTATTTGTATGTGTGTGTTTGATGTTAATCTATATTTAAATCATCAATGCCACGTTATCAATACCGTTTATTTTGTTTTTGTTGTGCTAAAACGACATACGATCTACGGTCATTGTGCTAATGCGGCATATCTTGTGCATTCTAAAAAATAAAACAATAAAAACAAACAAATTATCTGTTTTTGTCATTTCAAAACAATAACTAAACATCCCAACCCACCCTCTTTTTGGTCTCCCATATTCAACACACTGTCTATTAATGGTAACAAACTAAAAACTACTCATCTAACGTGTTTTCTTTGCCCCCTTTTCCATTTTAATACGCATGTTCTACGTATACGCTACGTAACAGATATTGCAGACAACTTGGCTGTAGCAACAGCAGTTGTAGTTGTTCTGTATTTAAAAAAAATTTAACCAGATATAAATTTTAAAAATAACATCTAGCTTTTATCACTACAATTAGAGTAACTGAAGAGAGTAAAAGAGCAAGTGTTAGAGAGTAGAGCGGGGGGTGAGCAAGTGAGTTATATTTTGGAAAGTGGGTGAAAAGCTCAAGTTTAATACAAACGCACAAATATAAAATAACAATGGCGAATCCACGTAAATTTAGCGAAAAAATCGCTTTACAAAAGCAAAAACAAGCTGAGGGTACAGCGGAATTTGAGAAAATTATGAATGAGGTTAAGGCAACCAGAGTCGTAGATAATGTCTTAGGCAACACAGATCTAACCGATGGTAATGGTTTACATAGAAATGCTAGTTTAAGTGGCGGTAGTGGAGGCAGTGGCACAAGTAGTGGAGCCAGTGGTGGTGGTGCTTCTCCAGATGCAAATGCAGGTGGTAGTGGAAGTATAGGAGGCGGCGGTGGAGGAGGAGGAGGTGGCGGTGGTATTGGTTTAATAAACACAACATCTGGCTCTCCCACATACCGAGAATCAAGAGGCCGCAGTGTAGGCGTTGGTCCCATGAGAAGACCTTCAGAACGTAAACAAGATCGATCTCCTTACGGCAGTACAGCGAGCGGTCTTATGCTAAGCGGTGTAACGCAACAAACACAAAACAGTTATTTAAGTCCACCCATGGATAGTAGTAGTTGGAGACGTTCAAATTCTGATTCTGCTTTACATCAAACGCTTAACAATTTGGCAGAGGGAAATTTTGGCGCATCCAGTCCAGTACCCAGTATGGGCGATATAAATTCTCTGCATGCCAATTATCACCATCATCATCAGCATCAAACTCATAACAGCCAAAGATCTCAATCCCCCAATATAGGGCGCAGTTATAGTCCACAAGCACAAAGAAGAAAAAACACATTACTACAGCAGCAACAGCAGCAGCTACAACAACAACAACTGCAGCATCAACGTTTACAAATGCAACAGCAGCAGCAACAACAACAAGCACAACAACAGCACCAACAGCTACAGCAACATTTACAAAATCAACAACAAAGCTTACAGCAGCAACAACAACAGCAGCAACATTTGCATCACCACCAACAACAATATACCAATGCCAAATACAACAACTCCAACATCATGTTCAAATCCCTGCACGAACAGCAATTATCATTTAACAACACCGGCTCATTACCCGACTTAAGTTCCCTACACTATGCGAACCAACCAAATGCAACCAATAACAGCAGCACACAAATGATGCCAACATCAGCCACACAACAGCAACAGACTCTTTCGCCCATCCTATCGCCACATCATAATAATGGATGTCATGATCGGGATCAGTCGCCAAGTCCCTTTAGTCCTCCCAGTACGGCAGGTGGAGGTAATAGTGGGGGTGGCCCTCCCTCTCCATATCATCAACAGGAAAATTCTCCAACATCTGCCACCAACACCCCCACAGCTAATGTTCAAACCTCACCGCATTTGTCCTTTACCAATTTGTCTGTACAATCGCCCGTGAATGTACAGCAAACGAACACAGCACAAAATACAGCCGCTGCCCTTAACACATTGCCAACACTGGGTAATCTAACAGACTATCGTCAACCATTGAATCCACCTAGTCCAGGTTCTTCCCCCGGCCTTCTAACATCGGGCCCAGCCAACGATATACACACAAGTGCACCGCCTAGTCCCATAAGACATTGTCCAAATAATCTAAATTCCTCCGTTAGCGGAGCGAATAGTAGTCAAAACCCACAAAACCAAATGCCAACACAAAGTTTACAAAACACATTTGGGAATCTGGACTCCAACACCGGTTATAATACGCTTAATCCTGCTTTTCATAATCACTTTGAACAGTTTCATCTGGGAGACAATAGTCAGTCGCCGCAAAATAACTACGATGCTTTGGAATTTGAAGACTTGGGCATGGGCAACCAGCAACACAATAACTTTAATACTAAAATAATAGACTTTGGAGATTTGACAACACCGTCATCCAATACCCCGTCAAATACAACAAGAACGAACTCAACAAATAGCACATCCAACTGTAATAACAACAACAATTTACCACAACAACAGCAGCAGCAGCGAAATAACTCCCAACAATTCCAACATCACCATCAACAGCAACAACTTTTAAACAATAATTCGACTACAAGTAGCACGAGTAGTAATGTGAATAGCAATGGACCTGTGAATGCCTGTAGAACAGGTCTGATGAATAACAATGATAGACAAGATATATTATCGGCCAATTCATCACCCATACCTTCGCCTTTATCACATGGTGTGCCACCACCTTCCTCTCCCTTACCTATACCTATGTCAGCACATTCACCACATCAGCAGCAGCAGCAGCTGTCGTTATCGGTCCAAACATCGCCACATCATTCGCCTATGCATTCGCCGCATCACTCGCCTTCACCTTTGTCGGTATCATCACCCGGGCTGACAATGTTGGGTGGTAGTGTATCGCCTGTACCATCACCATCCGCCCACATAATGCAACAACAACAACAGCAGCAGCATAATCATCATCTTAATAATCAAACAGCGAATCAAATGCATCACAATCAAACACAATCATCACACAACAATCATCACCATCATCATCAACAACAGCACCAGCAACAGAATCAAACACACATACCTACAACCGCCACAAATATACCACAAATTATATTTTCCGATTATTCCTCATCGCGCGATATCTTCGATAGTCTCGACCTAGATTTGGGTCCAATCGATGGCCCCGCTTTACAAATGCTATCCGACCAAAATCCCATCATGATTGCCGATCCCTCAATAGAGGATAGTTTTCGTAGAGATCTTAACTGATACTACGAGGAAGCTGTTGCAGCTATTGAGAGTGGTATCCTCTTAGAGGACTCGTTCGATCCCCTAGGTCCGCTTGTCGATGTAACAGAAGTATTAGGCAATCCTCCCCTGGCAACACAACTTCATCATCATGTAAATAAACCTCAAAATGATGACACCACCTCCTCCACCTGTGCCATTGGTTGCGGTATAGGCGCCGGCGGCGTTGGCATTGACACCACCAACAGCATTTGTGGTGAGGAATCAAATGATACCCATATTAACAGAGACGATATCTTAAGCAGCCTAAACGACCAACTCAACGACGAGGTTCACGATGATGAAGACGATGAGGTACGAAATTTCTTTTTCTAAATCATGTCATTAGGATCATTATATTACCTATAGATAGAACCGGCACATTAAAACTGACTTGTAAACAAACCTCTAACATAAAAGAGAGCGCCAAAGAACTGAAGAAAATATAAAAATTTGTTGAAAACTTTTTAATTGTTTAGAACAGTCCCCTTCCCTCTTGTTAAAGCAAATGCAACAGTTTAAACTTAATAAGCTTTCGAGTAGTCTATATTATCTGGTACATAATTTAAGCTTTAGTGCTGCAAATATTTCTGAAATTTAAGAGAAAATGTTAAGAGAAATTTCCTTAAGAGTAATGATTGAAATAAAAGGATCTATGCCGATCTACTTGAATTTAAACAACTTTTTAAATGTTATTGTTGGGACGTATATCAGTCAAAATCAGCTGTGCTGAAGTGCCATAGTTCCTTTAAAATACTTTTGGTTCCATGATTTTTTTAATCAAATTTCCTGTGATATTATATATTACATTTTGATGGACTGGACACAAGTCTATTACACCGTGTGACAAAATTATTCTCAAAATTAATAAATCGTGACCTTTGCCACGTTTGTAGGTCCAGTAAAGAATAACAATTGGAAATCCTTTTTTCAGGGGTAAAAATTTTAGAAAAATCTACTCTACTAGCTAAATAGCTTGCACTTGATCAGATGTTGAGTAATTTTTTGCTGTGAAACAGCAGATTAAGAAGTAGGATTAGACAAAATTGATATTGAATAAATTGATGTGTTCTATTACACAGTGTAACAAAATTAACCTCGAAATGAATAAAACGTGATCTTTGCCACGTTTGTAGGTCCAGTAAGGATTAACAATTGGAAATCCTTTTTTCGGGGGTAAAAATTTTTGGGAAATCTACTCTACTAGCTAAGCAGCTTGCACTTGATCAGATGTTGAGTAAGTTTTTGCTGTGACACAGCAGATTAAAAAAAAAAGAATAAGACAAAATTGATATTGAATAAGTTGATATGTTCTATTGCACAGCGTGACAAAATTAACCTCAAAATGAATAAAACCTGACCTTGTCACGTTTGTAGGTCCAGTAAAGAATAACAATTGGAAATGCTTTTTTCGGGGTAAAAATTTCTGGGAGATCTACTCTACTAGCTAAGCAGCTTGCTCAAGTGCAATAATTTTCAGATGTTGAGTAAGTTTTTGCTGTGACACAGCAGATTTAAAAGAAGAATTAGACAAAATTGATATTGAATAAGTTGATGTGTTCGCTTAAAAGCTTTTGCTTTAAACTGTAGTTAAAAAAGATCGTTCTCTTAAATTTCATAAATATTTTCAGACGATTTCAAAATCTTACATATTTAATTTGTATTAAACGCAACAACAACAACAAAAAGTAAAATCAAAGAACAGGTTTTTAATAAATTTTAAATCTAAATTTATTAAACAAAAAAAAATTAAATTAAAACGTATTTGGTACAAAAACAAAACAAACAAAGAAATATTTATATATATTTATATACAATATAAAACAAAATAATATCAATATGTGCAATAAAATCGAATTATAGGGAAGTATTAAAATAAAAAGCAACAACAAAAATTAAATAAATTCAATCAAAATCAAAAGTCACAATTATTACTAATACAAAAATAACAACACAGTAATATATTATATACAAAAAAAATTTAATAACACAGATTACATTAACTATCAGACCCCCACCCCTTCCTCACTCTAAATCCCTTAATCCAAAAGTGTCTTAGACCTGTGTGACAAATGAAACATACTTATGCATCACATCACACTTAACATCTCACAACAACCGCAACCGAATTGCTGATAATATTAAAAATAAAACAAACTTCAGAAAGAAAAATAGTTATTAATAAATTAATATAGAAAAACAAAACATATGTTATCCGCTCTAAAATTTATATATAATTTATAAAATAAAATCAACACAGTTTTACTACAAATTATGATCGAATACAATTATAAAAAAAAACAAAAATCCAATAAATATAAACCTACACTGAAAAAAAAAATAATTTAAATTCTTACATTCATTAAATGTTCAAGCACACATAAAGTAATACAAATATATTTTTTAGTAGATGTTTTGTTTATAAAGCCCCCTTTACACGATGTGTCAAAATGTTGAAATGATTGAAAAAAAACAAGTAAGGAGAAAAGAAAACAGCTGTTTTCGTTGTGCTTTGTTTTATAACAATCGTGTAAACACAAAAATATAAACCATTTGACTTTTATTCTCTTCTTTGTCATACAAATAAAATTTTATTTTACCTTTTTATTAGACTTTACGTACGTAAAGTGTGATTGTGTAAAGGGTCCTAAAAGTGATTTTTTATATAAAATTTTTTGGAATATCTAACAAAATCCCATCAAGATTCCTTAATAGAGTATAGTTTTGGTAACGAACTCTAACAAGAAGTGTTTGTTTTCATTCTACATATGTGTGAGTAATAGACTTACTTAAACATTAACACATATGCAATTAATAAACCGGTTAGAGAGATTTTCTGCCAACGTCATATTCTTAAATAGATATCTGAGAGAATTACAAACAACTCTCTAAAAAGTTTTGTTTGCTTCAGATCGTGGTGTAAAGGCTTAATTAATTTCTTCGTTCATTTACGTGATGAATCAGCTGATTTCGCCTCCTTTGTAAGAGAAAGAGAGACAGCAGGAGCAAACGTAACCTTACAGTAGTGAAACGCAGTGAGCTCTCTTGTACCCTTTTTTCACACGTACGTATGCTCACCAAATGGTCAGAGAACAATTTTTTTCGTTCAGCCTTTCGCTGCTTTACAGTCACCATGTAATCTATAGAGTAGAAACTTAAAAGAAAAGAATTATTGTCATGTCTTGACTCTTTTCAACTAGCTTTCTGACTGAGCCTTTGTAATATATAGTGTAGCAATTGATCTTTTCATAATGCAAGCACATGTCCTTACCCAAAAACCCTAAGAAAAACTGCACTTTTTTCTAGAATTTTATAAAAGTGAAGGTACCTATCCGTAATTATTGTCGTCACTTAAGTCTCTCTTTTGTAAGCGAAGTGCCATAAACTTACTGACCTCAATATATACTTGAAAAAACATAAGGAAAAAAGTTCATTGCCCAGTACTAGCACGTTTGGGCACTTTTGACTGGCTCTCTTTAATCTATGAATTGACGACTGAAGTTAAATTAGCTAGTCAACTGGAAAGTTTGTGAAGCTGTGTAGCTTAAATAGATTGATCGGAAAGGTTCCCACCAAACTGCTGGGTTATAGTAATGGAAAGGTCAAAAACTGGGATTTTTGTTATCATGCCCATTTTTTCGGAGTTTGCAGCGTGCTGGCACTTTTAAGTCTGAATTCCATATACAAATGAACTGGCTGAATTCACACTTAAGTCAGTCCAAAATTACCATAGTGTGATAGATATTAGAAATTTTCAGAACTCTCTGACATCTTTCGTCCCCAAGTGTGATCCAATTTTAGAAATTCTAATCTAATAAAAACATACAAATGTGCAAAATTATTTATTCGAAAAAGAAAAGTTAATTCGTTAGTCAAAAAAATACTAACTTAAAATCTAACTGTCAAAAAATCTCGAAAAATGAATTCTTTAAAATAAACTAAAATGTCACATGTTTAATTGGAGCTAAAGTGATATCTGTAATATTATTAAAAATCCAGCGTACATTGTATGTCAAGTTTAACTTTACTTTTAAATAATAAGAAGCGTATACCACTTTCTTTCAAATTACTTAGTCTTTAACGCGCGGGACGCGTTACTAAGTAATACACATTTTGAGACGTTTTACTGTCTGGGATTTTAAACTTAAAACGAACTCATAAAAGGTGGGAATATTTAAACAAGTGTTTACGATAACTGTAACGATTGATCAGGATCATACTATCCGGAATAAAAGTAAATGTTTCTTTAACGATTCCAATAGAATCATACTATCTGGGATAATAGTAAAATTTTCTTTGGCCTCCAATATGAAACTTTATGGTATCATACTACGATTTTGAGTAAGGTTGAAAAAATGATGTACATACATCAAATCCGATGATATCACGCCCTTCCACCTTGTTCATACAATGCGGAGTTATTTGAACAGGATAACAGTAACGATTGTACTTTTCGGGATAATAACAAAATTTTTCTTTGGAGTTTACTATGAAACTTTTTACGAAGATTTTGAATAGTTTGTAAGTTTGAAAGGAGATTATTGTATATAGTATGTACATCAAATGCACCTAGGCCTCTATAGGTCCTGTTGTGTGCTCCTCAGTTGGGTGTCGAACCCAGCACTTCCGATCTACCAGATTAGAACACTAACCACTTATCTACCGGAATCAACCTTTTACGAAGATTTTTGGGTATGTCCTAACTTTCATAGACATAAGGCATTGGACATTATGAAAGGTCAAATAATTTATTTTGTTACAAATGTAGTTTTTACAGTTCTGCTTTGGACTTGATCAAGACAAGTGTGTATTCGTTATATTTATATGTTTATATGGATTTTGACAAGTATAATTTTCAGATGATTATGTCATTTTCCATTAACCAAAAACGAGTTTTCTTAGGCCCAATATTCCTTAATCCTGAAGTAAAGCTAAAAATAATTATTCCAAAAAGTTTTATAATTCTCAACTAGTTTATAAATGAAATATCTACAAAAAAATAACATTTAATTAAATCTTTAATAACTGCAAAATCAAACAATTAAAAACAAATACAAATAAATTAATACTAAATATTTTTTTTAATTAAATTAAACTTCCAAAGTTTCTTAAACGAAAAAAAGAAAAAAATTGTTTCGTCTAATTAAAACTACTACTTCCTATCGTTAAAATACTACCTATAACTACACTGAACTGTTTATAATTTTTTTTATATATATATGTATGTGTAAATGTATGTATATAATTATAAAGACGATTTATTTTTAAAATATAACGAACGATATCAAAAAACAACTCTGATAGAAAGTTTATGCAAAAAAAAAACTAAAAATTAAAGTAATATTCTACTCCATTTTACTCTTATTCTTATAAAATAATTAAAAAAAGGAAAAACAAAAAAAAAATAGAACGAAACTTAATAAGCTTTATGTCCTCTGAAAAAAATAAACAAAAAATAATTGTAAAATATTTATAATAAAAAAACAAATATTTTTTAAATTATTAAAAAAAATAAAAAAACTACTTTCTAAACCATTTTTAAGTTTAATAAAGAAAACTAAACAACAGCAACAACAAATTTAATTATTAATTATAAAAAAAATATAAATATTGTATAAAAAAAAACAAAATGAAACTGAAAATGTCATTAGTTGTTAAAAAAAAAATATTTTTTTATTTTGTTTTTATTTTTTTTAATATTTAAATGTTTGCTTACAATTTTTTTTAAATATAATTATACATAAATATAAAATAATCATATTTTTATTATATATATACAATACCATAAAATTAAATAAATAAAATAAATATATATTTTTTTTCTTAAAGAAATTATTATAATATTTAGCTATTAACGATTTTTTTTTGGATTAAAAACTTATAAATTCTTTAAAAAAAAATTAAAGAAATGAAAAAATATAAAATTTTTTCGATGTCAATGCTGAGATAAAATTTAATTGTATAATATTATTGTAATATATTTAATAATTTATAAAAGATAAAACTTAAAAAAAAGAAATCCCTTTAATGTATAATGTAATAACAAAGTTATTTGTTTCAAATAAATCTTTAATTATAAATCAATATTTTCATACAAATTGTTTTTTGAAGAAATTGAAAAATTTAGAAAAAACAAGGTAAGTTTGCTCTAATATCAGAAATTATATACCGATCGAATATGGAATTATCTATATAAATAAAAGAGTACCGTTACTGACTGACTGATTCATCATTGCACAGCCCAAACGGCTGAACCTAGAATCATTAAATTTTGACAGTATATGTGTTTATACCCTACACCACTATAGTGGGGAGGGTATTATACGTTTGTGCTGATGTTTGTAACATACAAAAATATTGGTCCAATACCCACCTTAAAGTATACCGATCGATTTAGAATCATTTTTTGAGTCGATTAAGACATGTCCGTCCGTCCGTCCGTCTGTCCGGCTGGCTGGCGCAAGGTACAGCCCGCAATTTTCAAGATAATTTGATGAAATTTGGACCAAGCATCTTTTTGGCACAAGGACGAAGCCTATTGAAAATGGTTGAAATCGGTCCATTATTTCACCTAGCCCCCATACAACCGTACCTCCCGATTTGAACTTTTTATGCTATAATTACGTCAAATATTCTGCTATCTCTCTAAAAATTGGCACAAATAAGTTTTATATAAGTATAAATGATACTGCAGATTTTCGTAAGGATCGGCCTATATTTGACCCTAGCCCCCATACAAACCCCCCTTCAAAAAATGACTTAAACGTCTAAAATTGACTTGTAACCATTTGTATCGCAATGAAACTCAACAAAACTAACTGTTATTTAGAAATATATCATTTTCCCAAATTTACCGAGGATCGGCCCATATTTGACCTATATAAAGCCTCATTTAGAAAGTTTAGTTTTCTATCAATAAATGGCTTAAATATTTTGGAATTATGGTAATATTCAACATAAAAGTTTCTTTACAAAAAATAAAAATTTTATAAAAGTAAAAATTGTAAAAATATACTCATGGTGTAGGGTATCATATGGTCGGCCATGCCCGACTATACTTTCCTACTTGTTTTGGTTATGTAGATCCACTAAGAAGGGATTTTTGGAAATTTGCACACTTACGGGTAAAAAGGGGGAAAAACGGGTAAAACTGGTTTTCCTAATTGTCTTACACAATATTAGTGATAAAAGAAAAAATTTAAATGCACCTGTATCTACTCTTAAAATGAGCAGATAGGTGTCTGGTACTTTTTTGAAATTCGTACTTTTAAGGGGTAAAAATGTGTAACAAAGGTGATTTTGACTTTTGAACTAAATAACATAATCAAATTTTTATAAACATTTTGGATACATCTCTCAAAATTATGAGACACCTGTTTCGTACTTTTGTAAAATTCAGTCCTTTTTGGGTGTAAAAGGGAGAAAACTGTATTTATGGTACTTTTTTTAGTACATTAAGAAAACTTTTCGGTTTATTGATTTATTCCTATTAAATTATAGACTAACTCTGTAATATTTATTGTAATAAAATGTTTGCTATTTCACTGGTGAAAAAAGTACCAAAAAGAAAAAAACGGGAAATTTAAGTTTATTCAAACTCATTGGGCCAATTTTTAAAAAATATGAAAAATTAGTTTATTTACTCACACAAAATAAGCTGTTCGTATATTATTTTGGAATTCGAGTACTAAGGCCTATATAGGACCAAATTCAAGTAAATTGCTTGGTACTTTTTGAAAGCACTATTTCCATTTTTGGAACTTTTTCTTCCTTCAAATAATACTCATTGCATGTTCTTTAATATGAACTCAAAACACATGATTATTAAACATACACAGTCCTCATTGAATAAGATTCTTTAAGTGACAACTTTTTAGTACTTTTTATCTCATAAATTGTACTTTTTCATGTTTTTAAAATATTCAACCTAGGAACATTAATTTTGACATACATGGTCTTGACTGAATAATATTCTCTAAGTGGAGACTATTTGGTACTTTTATATTCTTCAAATGGTACGTTTTTATAATGGTTAACCGGGACACACACACAGTTATTAAATGAGAATTTATTGAGAGAGATTTTTGTACTTTTTCGTTTTTCCGATGGGTTCCTTTTAATATTTTTACGATATTGAAGAGAGATATTGGAAATAAAATTTAGTATAAAACTAAAACATTAAAAAAATTTTGATCAATTTTAATTTTCTATAAAAGTAAACAAAATTTTGTATGTATTTTATTTAAGTTAGGGTAGCGAAGCACCCAGGGTATGCTAGTTATTGAATATTTAGATTCATTAAAATCAATTAGAAAGTTATATTCAGCTGTGCCGATACTTGTATAACCACCATCAAGTCATAACTAGTAAAATATATGTGTATTTCAAAAGTTGAACCTATATATGAACTTAGATCATTTGGTTTGGTTATAGGAGGATGTATACTACATCAAATCCAGTTGTATGCTCCTTTCCACGAAAAAAAGGTTTTTTAGTCTAAAATTCCGTTTCATGTTCGTAATATCTAAAAAGTTTACAAACAATGTTCGGGACCGTATTGTATTGTAAGAAAGCCTTAACTGAATATCTCCTAGGGGTAAGGTTCACATCATGTGTACCAGTTCACTCGGGAGTAGTCGTTAACGAAAGAGCGAATGTGATAGCTTTAAAGGGAAGGAAGCTCAAGGCAGTTAACCTGACAAACGCAAAACCATTCGACGCAACAAAAGCTGAACTAAAAATATGGGTGAGAGAATCCCATAAGACTTCTTGGAATAATAAAACAGTTGGTAGATCCACGAAAATCCCACCTGAGACACTGGTAAAGGAGCGCACAACAGGCCCGATAGGAGCCTTGTTGTATTTCTTCGGATTTGATGTATAAACATCCTCCTTTTAAAGGACTTAACTAAAACTGATTGGAAGATTCTTAGGAGTTACGTTCAGGAAACTGAGTTTCTGAACACTGAAAAATAATTCATTCAGTTGCCTTTCTTTCCCATGATAAGGAGCGCACCACAGGCCCGATTGTGGCCTAGGTGTATTTCTTCGCATTTGATGTAGTATACATCCTCCTATCAGCCTAACCTATGTTCGTGAGGAATATTATTTCCAGAATAATATCACTCGTAAGATACCTAGATTTAACTTCGACGAATGTCTGATAGTGACACAGAAAGTGCTAGAGAGTTTCGCTATCCTCTCCATATGATCTACATTTGTCTGAATCCGCACGTCTAATTTTGTATAGCTGTGCCCGTAATCTTGTGTGTTCCTTAGAATAGAAACCATTATACTAACCTCAGCTTTGCCCATTTTGAGGAGATTTCTCGTTTTGCTCTTATCAGAGTCATCTCATAGAATCTTTGTACTCTACCCTCCATTTCCGAAAGTCCTTATGGGATTCTCTCACCCATATTTTCAGTTCAATTTTAATTGTGTAAAATGGTTTTGCCTTCGTCAGGTTAACTAATCCAGTTTACCCATTCCACTATTTTTCGGACTTGTGCCTTAAAACTTAATTTGTGTTGAAGGTGAACGATAGTGTATTTCTAATTATGGGTCTTCAATATAAAACCCCAGGCCCACTTTGTCCCGCAATTTAGAGACAACGGATTTGCTTTAAAGTTCAACTTAACCAAGACATTCTTTCTGGAATCAGCGTTTCATAGTTTCGAAATATATTGTGTCTGTTATGCGCATCTAATCAAATTTACGCATTAGTTAACGTGGTAATTATGTTCTCTATAGAGTCGGCAATATAATCTAGAAACAAAACCGGTAGACCAAAGTACGAATCTATTAAATAAACCGAAGACTTTGTTCTTACAGAGAACGCACAGTGGTATATCTGGTATAAACAGAGTTTTCTCTGAACACCCCTGGAATAGGAAGGAAAATTCAATGGTATCACTTATATAAGATACCCTTTATTCATCACCTTTCAACCCTGCACATTTCTTATTCATCTGTCACACTCATAAGAGAACAATATACCACAAACTCATTCTAGATATATGGACGAATGAAATCCGTATACCTTACATTCATTCTGTATCATACTCATTTAACAACAACTCATTTCCAGCGATTAATCTCACAGTCACTCCTCCACACATATCCTGAATTGTAGACTTTACCGTACATCAGTCCTTTAACCGCAACTCACTCTTCCAGCGAATTTGAGTTAAAACCACAGCCATTAATCTCGGCAGACTAAAGTGACTGGTAGCGTCGCTTTTCACCGGAATTACAATAACAACAAGATGGGTTTATTCTTCAAACCCAAGTTCAAAACCAAGTTCTGTACTAGTCTTGATGAACCTTATAAACTTTATAATTATAGGGCCTCATTTGGCCCTAGCCCCTATAAAAGCTACCCTTCAAAATTTGACTTTAATGTCCACAATTTATTTCAACAATAAATGGCTTAAGTATATCTGAGGCAAGGTACAATTCAACTTAACTAACTTGATTAAGCTTTCATAATAAAGCATGAAAGCTTAATCACATTTTATTCTCGTAACAGGTGTAGGGTCGGCCTTGCCCGACTATAATTTCTTACTTGTTTAATGCATGTAGAGCCCAAAGTAAGGTAAAACATATAAAAGTGGACTTTTTAGTCCTTTTTTTTCTATTTCAAAAAGTACCATTTGAATTTGTTAAATATTGAACCAAGAAACATAAAATTAAACATTAAGAGCTCTCCCTAAGTTAATGCAAATCTGCAGGAAAGGATTTTTGGTACTTTTTGTTAAACAGTACGAAAATCTTTAAAGGGCTCTTTCTGGTACTCTTTTGTTTTGAGAACTAGTAAAACAAACTGTTTTTTAACACATCATGGAAAAGGGTATATAAAATTCGTCACGTTCCGAATAAAGAAGGGTCGATAATTAAGGTAGATAATTAAATTACTTTACTTAACTAAATCTAACCTAAAATATTAGTTATTTCATAACAAAAAAATTCGTATAAAATATATAATTTTTTTAACACATTTTATTTCTAACAAATATTATTATAAAATTTTAATACTATTCTTTAACATTGTGTTAATCTACATAAATTAATTTGTTTATCTCACCCCTCTCCCTTAAGCAACATTTACCTCATACCATCATCATCATCAACAACATTGTCAGCTCATCACTTTACTATTTTATTTGTTGTTTTCCATTTTTAGGTTAAATATTAAAATAAAAATTTTCAAGTTTACGATTATGATTATTTAGTCAATTCTAGTCTGGTTATCAAGAGTAATTTTTAACTAAAAAAACAATATTTGTTGTTATTTTTTATATATACAAATATATATTTTTTTATGATTTTAAAGCAAACTTAAATATACATACAAATGGATGGACTGACAGTCAGTTAGAGAGACATTCAAATGTATGTACATTGTGATAAGATGTTAAACACGTCATTCCCTTTAAAGTTTCGTTTTCTTTTATAAGATTCAAACGAGATTAAACGATTGTTTTAGCCTCTAAAGAGCATAAAACGAAAATCGCATTATATATATTGTTTTTGTTATAAAAAGATGACAATTTACAAATATTTATTTTATAAACAGGTATTTTTTTGACAAAGAAAATAAATCTGTATTTTGTCGAATTTTGTATACCCTTCATTTTCAGAAAAATCATAGATGTTTAAGAAATTGAACAAAAAACGAACTTCCAAAGAAGCGAAAAAGAAGTAGAATATATTCCATGGAAGTACTGAAAAAGACCTTAAGCCGTTATGATTTTAAAACATCATTGTCATATGAGGGATATTCTTTTTATTTAATTTCAAATTCACTACATCTGAAGTCATTCTCAGGAAGTAATTTAGTATTAGAATACAACTAATTTGACTTAAAAATAATAACATAAATAAATAAATTGCACGCATTTCTTTGGAAATCAATAAACATCACTTGTTCACTTAGTGATACTTTTGAAATGGTAATAAATGTGTTCTTTTGGAAGTACTTCGTTTTCTTTTTGATGGGAATGTTTTTCAAATGAAAGGTCTTTCCAATATCTTTCTTTTGAAATCTAATATCTTTGGATCTAAGTGCAGAAAATTGAAATTCGGCTCACATCTTCTCTTTTTATGGACCGATTTTGCTAATTTTTAAATAGAAAACTTCTCGAAAGCATGTCGTATAAAATTTTTCTGTATTTGGGTCTTTATTTAAAATGGGATCTTTAGAAAAATGTTTTCAATTGTACATACGGACAGAAGTCTAGTTCTTCACTAGAACACGTGCCAAACGAGCTTTTTCAGGGTGGAACTTTTAAAAACACATCGTGACGTCCCACCACTACCGGTCTATGTATATTGCATAAGGACTTTAATTAAGTATTTGTGCTATCCAATTTCCGACCCATGCTGTCCCTTAAGAATGAAAATATAATTTACGTATTCAACCACTCGGATGCAATAGACTCTGTTAGTTTGCCAACAGAAGATGTAATAAATATAATCGGAAAACCAAAATACGAACCCTTTAAACAATCCATAGTCTGTTATTATCAAAGAAAACTCTGATATACTCTGACAAAATTCAATGGTATCCATTACCAAGCCAGCACATATCTCATTTATTCCACATATTTACAATAGTTTTAGGGGTATACTCCTTCATTTATTCTGCATCTTATTAAAATGACACCAACCTATTCTCAACGCTAAATCCCATAGTCACTTTTCAGAAGGGACTTGTCTTTTTCGCCAACATCACTGAACTTATTCGGAATTATGGACTTTACCGTTTATCAGTCTTTTAAACGACATTTTCTTCCCGCAAATTTGTGTTAAACCACAGTCACCAACTGCACCCCGAAGGAACTTTTGTAATAACTGGGATAAATTCTAAATACTACAAGTTATCCAAAAAAAAAAAAAAAGACGGAGGATACATCACCTGTTTATAGTTCAGGCTGTCTAGAGGTACTTGTAGCTCCTCTTTTCCTCAGGATTGCAATAAAGCAATCTTTCATCAAGGTAATATGACCACGTGCAAACAACCCGAGAGGACTTTAGTACAGAACATAATAGAACATTTAACTTAATTATGAGCCCAAAGGCTATTCGGTTTTATCCATTTTCAATAGGCTTCATCCTTAGGCCAATTATATTAGAAAATGCGAACTGCACATTGTGCACAAGGTTTACATGAACAGCCAGTATGTTACAAACATCAGCACAAACCCAATATATCCTCCCCACTAAAGTGGAGTAGGGTATAAAAATTAAAAACACGAGATTCGATTAAATGAATTTTTTAAATAAATTAAATGAATTTAATGAATACAATCCCATTAAAAAAATACCTGTATAAGGTGCTACAATAATTTTATACGAATATTGTATAAATTTTACACTTCTATAACTTTATTATAGCAATCTATTATTGTTAAAGAAGGTTTATCGTTTGAATTCGTTTTTTTATTGTTAAACAATAACTTTTGAATTAGTTGGACTTATTTGTAAATTTACCTTTTGTTTTTTTTATATGTTATAAAAAAACTTTTAACAAAGTGTTTATATTGTTGCTATAAAAAATCAGTGCAAACACTTCAAAACGCTATAATTGTAATTTTAAAACATAATCCAGTTTTTTATAACCCATTTTATATAGCAATCGATTAACAGTGAGACGATGGAGAAAAATTGTTCATAGTCAATTATAGGCCGGTGCTTATAAAATTTATTTTGTTCACCAGCAATGGGCTTTAAAGTAAATTTATAAAGGAAGATTTATATAGCAGAAAGAGCCAATTTTGAAACAATCTTATCTTATATATCTAAATATATATAAAAGAGTAGCGTTACTGACTGACTGATTCATCATCGCACAGCCCAAACGGCTGAACCTAGAATCATGAAATTTTGACAGTAGATGTGTTTTT
>NC_060953.1:39228787-39232567 GCF_022045245.1 Lucilia cuprina | reverse complement strand
GACTATAGACTAGACTATAGACTAGACTATAGACTAGACTATAGACTAGACTATAGACTAGACTATAGACTAGACTATAGACTACAATATAGACTAGACTATAGACTATACTATAGACTAGACTCTAGACTATAGACTAGACTATAGACTAGACTTTAGACTAAACTATAGACTATACTATATATTAGACTTTAGACTAGACTATAGACTAGACTATATACTAGACTATAGACTAGACTATAGACTAGACTATAGCCTGGACTATAGACTCGACTATAGACTAGATTAAAGACTAGACTGTAGATTAGAATATAGGCTAGACTTTAGACTATAGTATAAACTAGATAATATATTGACTATCGTGAATCGAAGTTCGATATAGGTTGATCATGATTAATTCTAAATTTTTTAAGATCACCCACATTTTTACAGTTATTTAGAAATGTTCAAGAAATTTGTACGTTATATATGTACTAAAACATATCAAAAATATGCCTTAAAATTTTGAACTTTTTTGAACCAGATCGAAGGACCATACTATCTCAAGGAAAATAGAAATACTAATTTTTTTTAAATAAGAAAGTCTTCTGTTCTCATTTCACAGTTGACAATAATTTGAATAAATATTATTAAATAATATAATAATATATTTTAAAATATTTTCTTGTTTCCAGGTTATTCGATCAGGACACACCCATTAATTTTTTATTTATATTTATTCAAAATAAAATTAATCAAGATTAAATAAAAAACCGAAACATATATACAGACATAATTTATAAAAATAGTTCATTGAATTTATAGAATTATAGAATAACAAGTGTGTGTGGTAGGAATTTTATAAAATTGTATATGAGTAGATTTTCTATAAAAAAAAAACAATATCAAAGTAAGTAAACAACAATTAAAGAGATTAAAATATTGCATTAAATGTTTAATAATAACGAAATGTTTAATCGTATATTATCATTTTTTTCATATTTTGTATATTGTCTTCTTGTTTTATTATTTTTTTTGCGAGAAGGAATTTTTTAATCAGCAAAATAGCCTGGTTTGTTTTTGTTATTATATTAATTTCAAATATTTTTTTATAAAATAGTCGTTTGTTTTTTTAATATTTTTTATTTTCTAATAATTTGTAAATACTGAAATAAATAAAGCAATTCAATTGTTTTTGTTTGTGTGAAATTGACACGAAATTTTGAAACGTATGTCTGTCCAATCCAGTTAAAAATATTTTGGGGGCCAAAAATATTTTATAAAAATTTATTTTCTAAAAGTTCGGAAAATCGAAAATATTTTATTATTAAAAAATTATTGTAAGACCCAGGAAAACTTACATTGAAAAGTAATGCGTTAAAAAGCTTAAAATACCGCTTTTCACTACTTCTTCATTAGCATTTTAAGTCATTATTTTAATACGGTGATATCATTGGAGGCAAGTACTTCTACGCTTGCTTACAAGTAGTGAGTTAAAGAAGTACATACCACGCTCGCTTACAAATAGGGACTATATATGTATTTATGTACCCAGCAAAAATAAAACGAAGTACTTCCAAAAGAATAACATTTATCACCAGTTCAAAAGTAGCACTATGGCATAATTGCACTACTGCAATCCAAAAAAAAAGTATTTAGTTTTTGTACTAGAATCAGACTAATGTCAAAAATGGCATAAGAAATGTAAACAAATAACAGGTAAACAATAACAACTTTTAACATGACTTATCCATGACTTATGTGACTTATCCACACACTTTATTTTGATGTATATTGATCATTTTTGATGAATAATGGAATATCGTTTTTGAAGGATATCGCAGGATATTATCCTTTTTGGCATGTAGTAACATGAAATTCTAAAAACTAACTTATTTTTCTTTAAAAATAACCTTTTACTGTAGCTGTGAATTCAAAATTACGCTCTATATCGAGAAAAATTAAAAAAAATCTTGGGACACCGGTGTCCTGTATACGTAAAAGAGTCAAGGGCATATTTCTTGTGCTAATTTTTTTTTTATTTAAAGCCATTTTATTTTAGAGTTAATTGATTGGAGTGTATTTGGAATCAAATAAAATGGACAAATATGAATTTATAGTTGGGCATAGCCGATCATATGATAAACTACACCAGTCAGTATGTTAAAAATGGGAATTATTAAAAAAAATAAAGCATTTGATTTGTTTTTTAACTTTATTCCGGAATATTTTTACTTTTTGTGTGGCAAAAAATTTTACTTTTTACAAGAGGACTCAAAGGGAAGTATGGGAAAAATATGGGCCTATTCTTATAAATGTTGGTAGAGTGATTGACATCTACTTTAAAGTTATTTATGTAGAATTTAAAAGTTTTATTAATGTTTATATGTGAATTTTTAACTTCAAGTCATTTTGTGAAGGGAGTTTGTATGGGGGCTAGGGTTAAAAGTGGCCCGATCATTACAAAAATCGGTAATGCCATTAAAAGTTATATAAAACTAAGTTTTGCCTACTTTTGTCGATATAATAGAACATTTAACTTGATTATCTGCACAAAGGCCCTATTCGGGGGGTACGGTTGTATGGAGGCTAGGCGAAATAATGTATCGATTTTATCCATTTTCAATAGGCTTCGTCCTTGGGCCAAATTTCATCAAATTATGTTGAATTGTAACTTGCGCACAAGGTTTACATGGACAGCCAGCAAGACGAACGGATGGACATAGCTTAATGGAAAAATAGAAAACGATTCTAAACCGTTTAGTATACTTAAAGGTGGATAAAGAATGAATATTTTTGTATGTAACAAACATCAGCACAAACGCAATATACCGTCCCCACTAAAGTGTTGTAGGGCATAAAAAGCTTCTGTTAAACTCTTTCAGTTAGTTATTTAGTTAGAGGTCTCTGGTAGGTTAGGGGTTTGTGTTCCAGTCTGGTAGACCGGGGTTCGATTCCAACCTGGTTAAGGAGCGCACAACAGGCCCGATAGAGGCCTAGGTGGTTTCTTCGGATTTTATGTATATAAATCCTCCTTTCAAACTAACTAGTTAGTAAGTAAGTTAGTTAGTTACTTCGCTCGTTCGCTCGCGCTTTCGTTTGTTTGTTTGTTCCTATGATTCAATGGTATTCTTCCCACATCTGCGACAGTATTTTATCTAATGACGTTGCAATTCAAGTGATTATTCATGTACTGAAGTTTACATTATTAATCGGCCGTTGAACGATATAAAAATATCAAAACTGACACATTTTGTTTCCGTCCATCGTACCTCTAAAAACCTCTAAGTTTTTCTCAAAGTACAAATTCCTGCTCTTCTTAAACAATGTATTCATTTCGTTGTTTTTGTGTAAATTTTCATATATTTTTTTCATTTCTGTTATTATTTGAATTTATTTATTCGGAAGTAGGGTAGATTGTATATAGATTTTAAATGATAAAGCCAACATGTTAACAATTTCCGAAGTAGTTGTGTGTTTAGTAGGCTAATTTTTGATAATTCTTGTTATTGTTTGGCTTAGTTGTGATTTAATTGCTGGAAAATAAAAAAAAGTAAAATCGCTGTGGCAATAAATAAGCGATAAAGTTATGAGATAATTATATCAAAGATAACAGATATGGAAAAAGGAACATTTGACAAAAGTTCCCAAATCAAAAATAATAACAAAATTTTATATTTTTGTAAACATTATTATCTAAATATATATAAAAGAGTAGCGTTACTGACTGACTGATTCATCATCGCACAGCCCAAACGGCTGAACCTAGAATCATGAAATTTTGACAGTAGATGTGTTTTT
>NC_060953.1:39222432-39228687 GCF_022045245.1 Lucilia cuprina | reverse complement strand
TCTAGTCTATAGTCTAGTCTATAGTCTTGCCTATAGTCTAGTCTATAGTCTTGCCTATAGTCTAGTCTATAGTCTAGTTTATAGTCTAGTCTACAGTCTAGTCTATAGCCCAGTCTATAGTCTTGTCTATAGTCTAGTCTACAGCCAAGTCTATGGTCTAGTCTATAGCCCAGTCTATAGTCTAGTCTATAGTCTAGTCTATAGCCTAGTCTATAGTCTAGTCTATAGCCTAGCCTATAGTCTAGTCTATATCCTAGTCTATAGTCTAGTCTATAGCCTAGCCTATAGTTTAGTCTATAGTCTAGTCTATAGTCTAGTCTATAGTCTAGTCTATAGCCTAGTCTATAGTCTAGTTTATGGTCTAGTTTATAGTCTAGTTTATGGTCTAGTTTATAGTCTAGTCTGTAGTCTAGTCTATAGGCTGGTGTATTCTAGTCTGGTCTATAGTCTAGTCTATAGTCTAGTCTATAGCCTAGTCTATATTCTAGTTTATAGTCTAGTTTATAGTCTAATCTATAGTCTATTCTACAGTCTAGTCTATAGTCTAGTCTATAGTCAAGTGTGTAGTCTAGTCTATAGGCTGGTGTATTCTAGTCTGGTCTATAGTCTAGTATATAGTCCAGTCTATAATCTACTCTACAGTATAACCTATAGTCTAGACTATAGTCTAGACTAAAGTCTTGCCAATAGTCTAGACTATATTCCAGTTTATAGTATAGTCTATAGTCTAGTCAATAGTCTAGATTATAGTCTAGTCTATAGTCCAGTCTATAATCTGATCTATAGTCTAATCTACAGTCTAGTCTATAGTCTACTCTATAGTCTAGTCTTTAGTATAGTCAGTAGTCTAGACTATAGTCTAGTCTATAGTCTAGACTATACTATAAGCTGGACTATAGTATAGACTATTGGCAAGACTATAGACTAGACGAGTATATAGTTTATTGGATGTAAGTTTGAATTCTTGAACGGTTATAAGGAATCGTTAAGAAATTGCGCTTGTTGAAAAGGTCTTTTAAAATTTGGAAAGTAGACTACTTACTAGATTAACGATTTCATTATAGGCTAGACTATACTATAGACTAGACGGTAGAATAGACTAAGACTAGACTAGACTATAGACTAGACTGTAGATTAAACTATAGACTAGATTTTAGACTAGACTATAGACTAGACTATAGACTATACTATAGGCTATAGACTAGACTATAGACTAGGCTACAGAATAGACCATAGATTAGACTATAGACTAGATATATACCAGACTATGTTCTAGACTATAGACTAGACTATCCTACAGTCTAGTCTTAGTCTATTATACAGCCTAGTCTATAGTATAGTCTAGCCTATAATGAAATCGTTAATCTAGTCAATAGTCTACTTTCCAAATTTTAAAAGACCTTTTCAACAAGCGAAAATTCTTAACGATTCCTTATAACCGTTCAAGAATTCAAACTTACATCCAATAAAAATTTTGATTTATTGAAATCATCTCTAAATCTAACTTCATATTTTTTAAAATATGTTAAAAAATTAGTCCACAAGCTTATTTAGCTTATTTCTTTTTCAATAACGACGATTTCACAAATTTCTTCTGAAAACAAATTCAAAATTTGTTAAGCATTAATTTTTCCTTAATTAAAATTTCTACTGAATTTTTTAATAAAAAAATCAAATTCACACCTTTTGCTTTTTTTTTACAATAAATATTAGTGTGTATATTTTTTTATTAACACTTACTATATTTTTTATAGAAATTGATATGATAATTTTTGTAATTAATTTTGTTTTGTGAGTTAAGCTGGTAATAAAAAAGTGAATCATTTCATTGATGTCTGATAAATAAGAATTTTATAAATGGTAAACATTGTATTTTTAATAGTCCCGGCTAAATATAGACTTTGCGGTAGACTGCTGGAGGTACAGGAATAATACATATACAATGTTAAAAAATGGATATTGAAAAAGATTTATAATCTTAGCTTAAAGGCCCTACGTATTAGAAGTTCAAATATGCAATAGTTAT
This sequence comes from Lucilia cuprina, assembly GCF_022045245.1. NCBI lineage: Eukaryota > Metazoa > Arthropoda > Insecta > Diptera > Calliphoridae > Lucilia > Lucilia cuprina. The sequence goes on along the minus strand of NC_060953.1, from coordinate 39,226,661 downwards.
CTGTCTATGTAAACAATATAAGTGGAATATTTATTGTTATATTTTAACAGATTTTTTTCATTTTATGATTGCGCATTAGCATGCACAACGTTACCGAAGTACATATCAGTCAGTCACTTTTTTAGTACTTTTAAATATTGAAAATAGCTATTGTCTATATTCTAATCTAGAGTTTTGTTTATTGTCTTGCCTTTAGTATGGTCTGGTCTATAATCCCATCTATAACTGTCCTTTAGTTTAGTCCATATTCTAGTATATAGTCTAGCCTATAGTCTAGTCTAAAGTCTAGTCTATAGTCTAGTCTATAGTCTAGTCTATAGTCTAGTCTATAGTCTAGTCCATAGTCTAGTCTATAGTCTAGTCTATATTATAGTCTATAGTCTAGTCTATATTATAGTCTATAGTCTAGTCTATAGTCTAGTCTATAGTCTAGTCTATAGTCTAGTCTATAGTCTAGTCTATAGTCTAGTCTATAGTCTAGTCTTTAGTCTAGTTTATAATCTAGTCTATAGTCTAGTCTATAGACTAGTTTATAGTCTATAGTCTAGTCTGTAATCTAGTCTATAGTCTGGTCTATAGTCTAGTCTGTAGTCTAGTCTATAGTCTAGTATTTAGTCTAGTCTATATTCTAGTCTATAGTCTAGTCTATAGTCTAATCTACAGTCTAGTCTATATTCTAGTCTTTAGTCTAGTTTCTAGTCTAGTCTACTCAATGTTTTCAATTAAAAGAAATCATTTTTGTTAAAAATTAGTATTAATTGATAATTTCAATTTTCCATACCTGCTTCATATTCATATGAATTTGTCAGAATGTGTTGAATATGAAGTAATTGTTTGCACTAAATATTGACAATCTCTGAGCAAATATTCAAAGTTTTTTATAAGAATTTGTAGAATTTCCGTTTCACACTTTTGTCTACAGCAAAAATAAAATAAAAAAAGTTAAAAGTAAATTCAAATTAAACACAAAATTAAGTATTTTAAATATCAATATGTATGTATATAAATATATGTATGTATTGTAAGTAGACAACAATTTTACAAATCATAAAGAGTTTTTTTTTTGCATTTATAAAGCGGCATATATGTCAATAATTTTTACTAAATAAAATCCATTGTTTTCGCAAAAAGGGAAGTCTTCAAAATTAATTTCATTTGTATAGAAAAGAATGAAATGAATAAATAATAAGTAGTAAATGCATTTTTATTTTTAGTTATTCTTTTTGGTTTTTAAAAAATTGTTTAAAATTGCGTGTTTGTGCATAAAATTTGCATTATTTCAAAAGACATACTTTACGTATTGTATGATGAATATTAAATAATTATTATTAATAAGGAATATTTTTTAAAGATCTATTATTACAAAATAGGTAGAACTTTAAAACTTAAGAAAACAGTATAGTAAAGTGTTTTTTTTTTATATAAAAAAACTTTTGATAAGAACATAATTCTGTGTAGAAATCTATGAATAATAAAACTTTTTCTTTTTAAGATTTCCATTAAACCATTGAATCATTTTCAACAGATCAATCTGTCCATGTAAATCACAACAACTATATTTAATTTCCTATTTTAATATTAATTTTTCTTAAAACTTTTAAAATAAATCTTAATAATAATGACATTTTACACATTTTTATTGTGTACAGTTTTTAATAATATAAATGCAATTAAATGATTGAATGTGTGGCTTTTTTTGCAAACATTTCTCATTGTTTTATTTTTAAAATTAAAAATAAAACTTAACACACAAACAAGAAACTTAACAAAAAAAAATAAAAATAAAAACAAGTGTGAAATGTCAATAACAAAATAACAACAACACAAATATTTTTTTTAAATATTTATTTGTATTATTGTCAACAAAAAACCAAACCGCAAAAAAAATTACTTTACATTATTATATTGGTGGTGTAATAATATTTTTATTAAACTATTTTTTTGTTTTTGTTTATTAATTTAATTATTTATTAATAAGTGATTATCATTTATTTGCTATTTTTGATTTTAATTTCATATCACAATTTTAAAATATTTGTTATTAAACAATCGTTTTATTAGAGATTTATTTGACATAACTAACATATTGTAATAAACTTTTGTTGATATATTGTAGATATTTAAAATTTCGTTCCAGAGTCAAATATTGCGTTTGGACTTCTTATGAAACTAAAAATATTTTGATTAAAATAATTTAGTAAATTTTTCGATTTTAACTGTTAAGGAGATTTCAAAGTACAAGCAATTTTTGGTTTCTTCTTCTAAGGGCGGTTTTCTAACTACTCAGTTATACTAGGCTCAACTTAGATTAAACTCGAAACAAATTTAGGCGAACTTTAATCGATGACTGTGTTTTCAGTTATGGATTTAAGTTCAGTTAACTTTGTTAGTATTGCCAACTTTTCACTCAAAAACATAAACAGCTGTTTTTTGCAAATAATACTTTTGTAAAATCAAAAATTTTGGAAAAATCTTAAATAAACATTTAAAACAATAATAAATAAAACAAAACAAATCAGAAAATTGCAATTTACTTAAAATATTAAGTTTTTGTTCTTCCGAAATCATTGTTTTATTGTTTTTGTTAATTATGTTTTCTCACTTATAACTTATGTTTAATTGGCCAATAACACTCAGGCCGGGTTTCTTACTACTCTGTTAAACTAGGCTTAACTTATTGTTAGATTAAACTCGGAACAAATTTAGGCGGACTTTAACCGATGATTGTGTTTTTCAGTTTTAGATTTAAGCTCAGTTAAGCTCAGTATTGCCAACTTTTCACTCAAAAACATAAACAATGAACAGCTGTTTTTTGCATAATACTTTTGTAAAATCAAAAATTTTGGAAAAATCTTAAATAAACATTTAAAACAATAATAAATAAAACAAAACAAATCAGAAAATTGCAATTTACTTAAAATATTAAGTTTTTGTTCTTCCGAAATCATTGTTTTATTGTTTTTGTTAATTATGTTTTCTCACTTATAACTTATGTTTAATTGGCCAATTACACTCAGTTAAACTGATAACTGAAAAACACGAAACATATATTAAACCAGGTTTAACCAAAGAATGAAGATTATCTTTATCAGAAAAACTCGCCCTAAGTAACTCTATTGATTACTGATAAACACGAAACCTATATTAAACCAGGTTTAGTCAAAGAATGAAGATTATCTTTATCAGAAAAACCCGCCCTTATTAGTCTAATCTAGCAGTAACTCTGGGAGCAAATTCTGGCATTCGATATCGCTCGAAACTGCATTAGAATTAAACAACAAATTTTTAGAAATTTCGTTTGCTTTCAAATGTTAGAATTTGATTTCAGGTCATAGTTGGGGAACAACTATCTCTTCAACTATTCATTATTTCATAAGAATGAACGCATTAATTGCGTGCTTTTGTTTAACTCCAATTTCACTTCCTAATAACGTCCAAAAAAAGAACATTAAAATTACTTCCTGAGAATGACTTCAGATGTAGTGAATTTGGAATCTAATAAAAAGAACATCCTTTCTTAATTCTACTTCTTTTTCGCTTCTCTGGACGTTTTGTTTTTACTGGAAAGGCATAAATTGTACTATATTTTGGAACCTAATTCAAACACATTTTGTAATCAAATGTTTATTTTGTCAATGTGGAGAGGAAAAGTACCAAGTTATTACACCCATTGACTTATCAAGTCAATTTTTACAAAAAAGTAATACCAAATATGCGAATGGTATGTTGTTTGGAAGTCCAATATCTTTTTGTTTTTTAGCTGATGCTTTTTTTAAATATTGTACCTTTTAAAAGGGACTTTTTGCTATATTTTCCTACTTCAAAACGGACTTTTTGGTACTATAAATAAAAAGAGACATTCTGGTACTTTTTCGCCATTCAAGCGATTCTTTTTGATTTACTGCAATATTGAAAACATAAAATCGGATATATTATATTCTAATGGAACAAAAATATATGAGGGATATCATAAGGAAAGTTGACATTTAGTACGTAAATACTATCGTTCTCAATAGGAGTACGACTATCACTTTTGATAGTTTTTCACCTTAGTGACATCGTTTCGATATCGTTATAATAAATTTTGGTTTATTGGGATGTTTCTGTTCTATATTTTGTTTGCAACGGTCGCCTACTATACCTGTCGTAAGATGTTTGGAATGAAATGGGGACTTAGTCCCAACATAGTTAAATGGATGTACACAGCCATAGTACGTCCTATTCTTACA
>NC_060953.1:39221098-39222332 GCF_022045245.1 Lucilia cuprina | reverse complement strand
CTATCTATCTATCTATCTATCTATCTATCTATCTATCTATCTATCTATCCAACTATACAATAACCCTGTTAAAAAAAAAAACAATTTTATTTGAGTCACTCTGTTCCAAATGCTGTCAAAAAAACTGTGACGGTGTTCACTACAAGTGTTTATGTTTTTTATTGTAGAATTTACGTGTCGGCAATTTAGTATTAAAACTAGTTAAATTTATAATAAAAATGATTAAAATAATATATTTATTATTCACTATATATGTAGTAAGTAGTTTTCAAACTTAAAATCTAAATAGTTAATGCAATTTTCTATAGTCATACACATTAGGTGAATTTACGTCAAATGATTGCCGTGAATTGGGTTTCATCAAAGGCCAACTAATGTGTTCCAGTTGTGAGAAGCTGGATGATTTTGGTTTGGAAACATTAAAGTAGGTTTCTTAAACTAGTTAAATGTAAAACTTAAACATTTCTTTACTCAACTCCACTTAGGCCACATTGTCGTGAGTGCTGTACGTTAGATGAATTGCCGGCCGCCCAACGTCGCTATCCCAAAGCTATATTGGAAGTTTGTACCTGTAAATTCCGTGCTTACCCACAAATCCAGGCCTTTATTAAGAGTGGTCGTCCCGCCAAATTCCCCAACTTGACCATTAAATACGTGCGTGGTTTAGATCCCATTGTTAAATTGTTGGATAAAACCGGTAATGTTAAGGAGACTTTATCGATTACCAAATGGAACACCGATACGGTGGAAGAATTTTTCGAAACTCATTTGGAAAAAGTGGGCTCTGGCGGTGACAAGCAATCTTATAGTGTTATAGAAGAAGAAGAGGATGATGATTTTTTGAGAACAAATTTAATATGAAATTTAAAATAAGCATTTCATTTTACTAGCTAGTTTTCATTGAAATTTTTGAAACAGTGAGAAAAATGTACTTCATCTTTTGTTCATAGCATTCCTTAATAATGTCATAGTAAATTATACAATCGATTAATTGAAAATATTAAAAAAGAAGATTTCATAACAAATCTAAATGGATTTTTTATATGTTTTTGCTGCTTAATTAATTTTTTGTTTTGCAATCGTTCAGTATTATAAATAATTTAAAACTTATTACCTGAAGAAGAAAAGTTGGTTGGTTGGTTTACGTGGTAGTTCACTACACGCGAACTGTCAAGTAGAATCAAAGAGACCCCGTTTTGACCGGACCACTCCACTCGTCAGATGTTGAATTTGT
>NC_060953.1:39204657-39220998 GCF_022045245.1 Lucilia cuprina | reverse complement strand
GTTAGTTAGTTAGTTAGTTAGTTAGTTAGTTAGTTAGTTAGTTAGTTAGTTAGTTAGTTAGTTAGTTAGTTAGTTAGTTAGTTAGTTAGGTAGTTAGTTAGTTAGTTAAATATCAATTTGTTTATATTTTATTAAAAATACATTTATTTCGCGATTTATTATCAAAAATAATTTAAACAAATAAATACATATTATTTTCTATTCGTATTGAATGGCTCGATTCCAATACACAAATTAACCCAGATCAATGTGATTGCACAAAATGTGTATAGTTGTCTCTAATAATTAGCATCATCATATTTCATAATTATTAAACCAGTTCATAGTTTACACTTTTAATTACCATGGCTTCTGTAAATGGAAAAAATAACAATTCTAGATTTGTATTAAATTACAATTTTTTTTTATCAAAATACCTGGCAAAAAGATTAACTGTAGTAGTTGAAGTTGTGAAATCACGAGCACTTAAATGATCATCTAGAATATTTGGCTTGTGATCTCCTTGCATGGTCATTACATGATGGATAGGTTGTTGAAATGGTTTAGATTCTGAAAGATCCTCCACTTGTACTTCATGTTTATTTGGATGATGATCTTCAGTGGCTTTTTTCTCTTCTTCGTGCTGATGAGAAGGCGGTTTCTTTAAATCATCAAGGTGAAAGTGGGTGGGTAAATGGGTTAGAGCAGCTGTAGATATTGTGCGTTCCTGATTGGGAGCTGGTAGAATTTGAGAATTTGCCAATCCCTCAGTGGCAAGATGTTTATGAATATGTCCGGGTAATGTTTGAGATATGTGATGTGGTTTTACACCATCTTCACTCTTACCGTTATCATTTTGGTTAATATGCTCTTGATGTTTGATTAAAAATTGAGGTCTATGAATGTCTTCAAAATTAACATGCTGTTCGTGGTGGTGGTGGTGTTGTTGTGAATTCTCCTCGTGTGGTTTCTTTTCGTTACTTTTGTCCTTTGCTAATTCACCTTTAGCATCCAAAACATTATGTTTTTGTTCTTGTGGATCCTCATTGGATTCTTTGGCAGCTGTTTGAGGTTGCAGCGGGTTTTCTAAATTAACTTCTTTCTTATCTTCATGTAATTCTTTCCTTTCGTTATTTTCTTTGGGAGAGGACTCGGGATGATGGTGCTTAGGCACTAAAGGTACTGGAATATCGCGCTTATTTTGTTTGGAGTCATCAGAAGTTTCCTTTAAGACAAGTGGAAGCGTTTGAGGCTTTTGTTTACTTTCTGGGGCAACATGTTCGTGATGATGATCTGGTAATGTTTGAGCTGCAAGATTTTCAGTTTTAACTTCTTTTTCGTAGCTTTCCTTGGGAGATTCCTCAGGATGGTGATATTTAGGTACTAGGGGAACTGGAATATCACGCTTGTTTTGTTTTGTGTCTTCAGAAGTCTCTTTTAAGTGAAGAGGTAATATTTGAGGTTTTTGCAAGCCTTCAGTTACGACATGATCCTGGTTGTGAGTTTCTAATGTTTGAGGCTTATGGTGATTTTCAGTGTTAACGTCTTTTTTTTCTTCGTGATTTTCGTTGCTTTCTTTTGGAGACTCCTCAGGATGGTGATATTTTGGAACTAAAGGTACTGGTATATCACGTTTGTGTTGAGTTTCTTCAGGGGTTTCTTTTAGTAATAAAGGAATTGGTTGAGGTTTTTGGAATCCCTCAGCAGTAACGTGATCATTATTATGAGCTGGTAATGTCTGAGGAACATTATGACTTTCTAAATTGACTTCTTTTTCTTTGTTTTCTTTGGGAGATTCTTCAGGATGATGATACTTTGGAACTAAAGGTACTGGAATATCACGTTTGTGTTGAGTTTCTTCAGGAGTTTCTTTGAGTAATAAAGGAAGTGTTTGAGGTTTTTGGAATCCCTCAACAGTAACGTGATCATTATTTTGAGCGGGTAATGTCTGAGGAACATCATGAATTTCTAAATTAACTTCTTTCTTATTATCTTTATCTTCTTTTTCATTGCTTTCTTTGGGAGATTCTTCAGGATGATGATACTTTGGAACTAAAGGTACTGGTATATCACGTTTATGTTGATTGTCTTTATGATTATCTTTTAAAATTAAAGGAGGTAGTTGAGGTTTTTGTAATACTTCAGTTGTAACGTGATCTTCATTGTGAGCGGGTAATGGTTCTTCTTCTTCTTCTTTTTTGTTATTATGATCTTCCTTTTCGTTGTTTTCTTTTGGAGACTCCTCAGGATGATTATACTTTGGTACTAAAGGCACTGGAATATCACGCTTTTGTGGTTGTACAGCATCATTTGGTGGTGAAAATATGGCTGGCAAACCTTGAGGTTTTTGAAAAACTTCTTTAACTTTCTGATCATCGGGATTTTCTTTATCACTTTCTTTTTTATTGGTCTCTTTGGGAGATTCTTCAGGATGCTCATGTTTAGGTATGTCACGTTTCTGCTGTTGTATAGCTTTATTTGATGGAGAAAATATGGCTGGAAGACCTTGTGGTTTTTGATAAACTTCAGTTGTTATTGGTTTTTCATCTTTATCCTGATCTTCTTGAGACTTTTTATTATCATTATTGTTTTTTATTGTTTCAACTTGAAAATTGTTTTTTGGTTTTAACGCTACAGCTTCTGCTGGTAAATCTTGAGGATTTTGGAATTCTTCAAGTTTTTGTGATACTTGGCGTTTAGTTCTATGATGTTCACGTTCTCCGGGTAAAATAGTTGGATACAATGGTTGTTTAGTTTCTCTTTTAAATTTAGCCAACTCTTTGGGATCAGTTATTAAAATAATTTTCTCTTCTGGTTTTATTTCCACTAAAACATTAGGATTAACCGGACTGGGATGCTGTAAGTCTGCGGTAGGTGCCGCATAAGTACATGCCACTATTGTGGCAATTATGACCTATATAATTAACAATTTGTTTATATAAATTTATCGTCTTTTTATTATAATATATTTTAACTTACAAAAACTTTCATTATATGTTACGAGTTGAGTCTTATTCTGGCTTAAATTCCGTTAAATACTAAATTTAATACGATTACTGTCGATACTTTTATAGATTTTAAGCTTAAAGTTTATTTTAACAGATATCAGTTGTTAAAATATCTCTCGAAAAGTTTTCTTTATAATAAACCAATTCATAATATAACGCTAATTACTACTAATAACATTTACTGCAATTTTTTTTGTATAAATTTCGTATTAAAAATAATAATAAATAAAATGCTTTTTCTCGAAAACGATTATTGTAATATTGCCCTAAAGAAACTGTGTTTTTTGATTTTTTTTATTATGGAATCAATAGAAAATAGGTATAGCTTTTTAATATTGTAAAAAATATTTATTTTGAATCACCAGTTAACACTTAATTGTTAAAAGAAAACAAACTAAATTTGTTGAATATTATTTTAGTTTTTTTATAGTATTTAATACTGTTATTATTTTATAGACTTTATGGAATCGGCGACAATTGTTTGCAAAACTTATTAAATATTAAAAGTCGTAATTAAAAACATAATTAATTCAACAATTATATATTAAATTGATCTAGTTTTTATATTTTGAAAAGTTAGGAAAGTTTTTAGTGAAATTTAAAAAAACGTGTAAATTTGAACAGATGGAAATTTGTGCAAATAAACAAATCAAATAAATATATAAATAAATTAGAATTTAACACCAGTATTCGAATTTTTATAAAATTTCTATAAATTTTTATAAAATTTCTATATAAAAATTTAAATTTATTTTTATAAAAACTTCAAATTTTAATAGAAATTTCTTTAAAATTAAGGAATTTTTATGACTTTTTCAAATTTGTGAGAAAATACACATTTTTTACAAAAAATCATTAAATTTTTTAAAAGTTTAAAAACTTAATTTTCTTTTACAAAAATTCTAAATCTATATTATGTATATAAAAGAGTAGCGTTACTGACTGACTGATTCATCATCGCACAGCCCAAACGGCTGAACCTAGAATCATGAAATTTCGACGGTAGATATGTTTTTGGTTATGTAGATCCACTAAGGAGGGATTTTTGGAAATTTGCACATTTACGGATAAAAAGGGGAAAAAACGGGTAAAACAGGTTTTCTTAAATATCTTACATAATATTAGTGATACAAGAAAAATTTTAAATGCACCTGTATCTACTCTTAAAGTGAGCAGACGGGTGTCTGGTACTTTTTTGAAATTCGTACTTTTAAGGGGTAAAAATGTGTAACAAAGATGATTTTAGTACCTTTTTCAGCCCTTTATAACTTTTAAACTAATTAACATAATCAAATTTTTCTAATATTTTAGATACATCTCTCAAAATTATGAGACACCTGTTTCGTACTTTTTTTTAAATTCAGTCCTTTTTGGGAGTAAAAGGGAGAAAACTGTATTTATGGTACTTTTTTTTAGCACATTAAGAAAACTTTTTCGGTTTATTGAATTATTCATATTAAATTACGAACTAACTCTGTAATATTTATTGAAATAAAATTTTTGCTATTTCACTGGGTAAAAAAGCACCAAAAAGGGGAAATTTAATTTTATTCAAACTCATTGAGCCAACTTTTATAAAATTTCAAAAAGTAGTTTATTTACGTTCTTACTCGTGTATTTTACAACTAACCTACCGACTGCCATCTACATAAGAGATGCCAGTTTACAAAACTCAATACAACTCATATAGAGTTACCATACTTATTACAATATATAGATTTAAATACGGAACACTTTGTAAACTTAATTCTTGAAAAAGTATATTTCTAAGCGAAAAGGGGAAAACATTGTACTTTTTATTAGTACTTTCAACTTAGGTAAACTTTATTCCACTTTTGGTACTTTTTCTTCCTTCAAATGATACTCTATGTATGTTCTTTAATATGAACTGAAAACACATTATTATTAAACATACACGGTCCTCATTGAATAAGATCCTTTAAGAGACAACTTTTTAGTACTTTTTATCTCATAAATTGTAGTTTTTTTAATTTTCTAAAATATTCAACCCAGGAACATTAATTTTAACATACATGGTCTTGACTGAATAATATTCTGGAAGTGGGAACTATTTGGTACTTTTCTATTATTCAAATGAATTCTTTATAATGGTTACCCGGAACACACTGTACTTATTAAATGAGAATTTATTGAAAGAGATCTTTGTACTTTTTCGTTTTTCCGATGGTACTTTTTGATATTTTTCCGATATTGAACATAGTTAGGGTAGCGAAGCACCCAGGGTATGCTAATTGTTAAAAAAAATAATTTAAAAAGAAACAGTTCCAGAATGTTTCTTAATTTCAAATTGAAATTTAGGAGATAATTTAATTATTTAATTAAAAAACCATAAAATAAAAAATAATATTATGTTAATAATGTTTGTATTTCAATGTAAAATTTAATAAATTTATTTATGTCTATCTTAACAACTATTTTATTACTTGAATTTCAAATTATTTAAAAGCATATTTTAGGCACTTTGTTTAATGTTAAAACAGATGACAAACCTACAGTTATGAGGTGGCATCAGTATTAAAATAATCTGAAGTATTAAAAATTGGTACTGCTTGAAATTGACCATCTTTAAGATTTGTAGCTACTACAGGCTCCTCTACGGGTGACTGAGCATTTGATTCGGACACAGATTTAGCTTTGGCCAACAGAGGCTTAAAGAGAAGACCCTTTAAACTGTAGTCGGTAACATTAAGTTCTGCTTCCGCTATATCTATTGATTTCTCTACCTCATCCACATTGTTATTAACCACTTCGATAAAATGTTCCAATTGATCGATGCGCTGTTTAAGAACTTCAAATTGTGGTGTAAAAGCTAAAATACTGTTGGTATATTGATCCATTATAACATTGTTTTCTCCCTTAACCTGTCAAAATTAAAATATTAGTAATCTCATATTATTAATATTTAGTGTTTTAATTACATTGACCAACAAAGACTCCAACTCATCAAGTCTTGTCAACATATCTTCTATACTCATACATATGGGATTAATCTGTAATTCAGAGTTTACAACTGTTAATTGTTAACTTTTTTAGTTTATTTAAATTGCACCATACCTCTTTATCTAAACTAACACTTTGTAGTATTTTACTATAATCTTGGGCAGCTTTTTCGACCATTTTAAAAAAACAAATTTCCAAGTTTTTTTTGTAATTTTTCACTTTTTGTAAACAATCTTTTATTTTAGTATTTGTAAATAAACATCAGCTGTTAAGCTGTGTTTATTAAACACTTTATTCAAATGTCAGATGTCAACAAAATATAATTCGTGTCGCCGCGCTGCTTACTTCAAACGCTTCAAACAAAAAAGTGTTTGTAGCAAACACGAGATACGAAAAATACATTGCTGTTTGACAAACCGTAAAAGGCTAGGACATCAAACATGTGTATTTTAAATGGGAAGTGCAGTTGATGTCAACTCTGCTGTCTGCGAAAAGAAATTCTGCTAGAATTTTTCGCGCCGTTTCTTTATTATTTATATTATTAAGACGGCTTTAAAATAAATTTCCGCGTCTTTTTTCAAATCACGCGAAAATTTCTCCAATCATAAAGAGTCCGATTGTTTGTGAAATAACGTAAATTTTTTTCATCGGCCACACCTACTTTAGGGTAGGCGGGTCTCTAAAATTCAAAATATTAATGGCTTTATCTTGAAAAGTATACATTTGTTTGGACCGATATATACAGTGATCGACAAAACAATGGAAACTTTTTCAAATATATCTATGCTTATAAAAATCTAAAAAACTTAGTTGTGCTTTGTTTGAGATACAGATATATTAAACATAATTATAAAGTCAAAAGCCCTATAAGAGGTGTTCAGTTATATGTGTTTTAAGTGAAATCAAAGAACGATTTTTCGAATAAATCGAGGTTGATTTATTTGGCTTAGAAAATGATTCGTCAATAAAAATATATCTTGTATCTAATGCAATTCTAGACCTTTCGTAAATCATTAATTTATATGTAAATGGGAATATACGACTATTATTATTCACTAGTTTAAAAAAATTTAATTTATGAAAATTTAATTTTTTTCAAAGTTTCATGGTTTTTAGGCCTTAGCCTTTAATTTCTGAAGCTTCTTGCAAAACTAGTAATTATTTAGAATCTATAAAAGCAGTGACCGAAAATAAATGTTATTTTTTCTTTAGGTCTCCGTAACCGTTATGAACAACTGTTATTAAGCAACCAATATTTTTTTGGTTATAGATAACCAAAATTTATTCAATTTATTTTTTAGTCCATATAAATATTAATGAATAGACATTTGTTGCAAAACTGGCCGTTTTATTTACTTTGCCAAAGATATTTGAAAAAGGTAACCAATTAAAATTTTTTGGTTACAATAATTGTTATTCGCAACCAAAAAAATATATTTCTTTCGAGTATTGGTTTCGACGACCGAAATAAAAATATATGTTATAATAATGGTTAATTACAACACTTATTTTAATTCCGTCACTTTTAATTGATAAATGAGACCTTTTTGTAATATTTCTTATAACCGTTACGTCCCTGATTAAAATGTACTTTTTAACTTTAGCCACTGGTGTTTTTGGATTTTGTGTAATAAAACTCGTACAGACTGTTTTTCAACACACAAAATGATGAAGGATATCTAAGATTCGGCACAACTACAACTACTACTTGTTAATTATTTAAAATCGTTGAAAATTTGAAAAATAACTGAAAACTTAGCCGGCCGACAGTTGATTTTATGGTGCCGACTGAATTTTAATTGTCCACCACCGGCGTTACTAATATTTGTCGGCGCAGGGCTCTGCCGGAACGGAGTTTACAAAAAATCTTTATTTGCTAAAAAAAGTGTTTTCTTTTCCTTAAGTAGAAAAGTGTATTTGTTTTAAGGAAAATAAATTATAAAATTGAAAAATGAGTAATTATCGAGGAATAGGGGGCGGTGGATTTCCATACAAATCCAACTCTAATCGTGGAGGTGCTTCTATGAATGCAGTACCACCACCTTCATCACTAAATCATCGTGGATATCAAAAGGGCAAAATAAAGGATAATACAAGTGCGGCTGGTACCTCGAAATATGGTTACTCCACCTTAGAGTCTATAAGTCAATTTTCCAACTCACAAAATTACATAGGAAAACGTAAGGCCTGCACAGAGGATGACTACTTTGATGATGATGACGAACCGGCACCTCAACAACAGGCTTACCAACCGGCACCGGGTTCTCCCGGCTATCAAAAGAACAAACAGCAGGAAAGTGATTCAGATGAAGATCCTCTGGATCAATTTATGGCTGGTATAGAACAACAGGTGGAAAAGGAAAAAGTACGTAAAGATAGCAGTGTGGCAGCAGTTGCTGGTATGGGTTCTAGTCAATCCAAGGGTGTGAGAGGTGATATCGACGAAGAAGATGATGAAGAAAGTTACTATCGTTATATGGAAGAAAATCCTCAAGCTGGCTTAAGAGATGATGGTTCTGATGTTGAAATTGAATATGATGAAGATGGCAATCCCATAGCTCCACCAAAAAATAAAAACATTGATCCTCTTCCTCCCATATACCATTCCGAAATCGAATATGAAAGTTTTGAGAAAAATTTCTATACTCCTCATGAAGACATAGCCAATTTGGACGAGGAACAAGTTAGAGATTTGCGCAAAACATTAGGTGTTAAGGTGACAGGCCCAGAACCGCCTAAGCCGGTAACCTCATTTGGACATTTTGGCTTTGATGAGCCACTGATGAAGGCCATACGTAAAGCTGAATATACCCAGCCTACTTCTATACAGGCGCAAGCCATACCAGCTGCTTTGGCCGGTAGAGATCTTATAGGTATTGCCAAAACGGGTTCTGGTAAAACGGCTGCATTTATTTGGCCCATGTTGGTACACATAATGGATCAACGTGAACTTAAGCCAGGCGATGGACCGATTGGTTTGATTTTAGCTCCCACTCGTGAATTATCCTTGCAAATCTATAACGAAGCTAAGAAATTTGGTAAGGTGTATAATATCAATGTAGTTTGCTGTTACGGCGGTGGCTCTAAATGGGAACAGAGTAAGGCATTAGAGCAAGGAGCTGAAATTGTAGTAGCCACACCAGGTCGTATGATAGACATGGTTAAAATGAAAGCCACAAATCTGAGGAGAGTTACATTTTTGGTTTTGGATGAAGCAGATCGCATGTTTCATATGGGATTTGAGCCTCAGGTGAATATTATTGAAAAATTAAAAATGAAAATATAAAAGAATCGAAAGAATTTGGGTTTTCTAGAAATTTAGAATTATTATTGAGATGTAATGCCATTTTTGTATTCTTATTATAGGTTCGTTCAATTTGCAATCACGTCAGACCAGATCGTCAAACTCTACTCTTTTCGGCTACTTTTAAGAAACGCATTGAACGCTTGGCTCGTGATGTCCTAACCGATCCTGTGCGCATTGTCCAAGGCGATCTCAATGAGGCCAATCAAGACATTACACAATATGTATACGTTTTTCCAAATCCGATGCAAAAATGGAATTGGTTGCTATTAAATCTTGTACGTTTTCTTTCCGAAGGAAGTGTTTTGATTTTTGTCACCAAAAAAGCAGACGCCGAATCGGTGGCCAATAATTTGCTAGTTAAAGAGTACAATTGTCTGCTGCTACATGGTGACATGGATCAGGCAGATCGTAATAAAGTCATAACACAATTTAAACGTAAGGAATGCGATATTCTAGTGGCCACCGATGTTGCAGCTCGTGGTTTAGATATACCCCATATTAAGAATGTTGTTAACTACGATATAGCTCGAGATATTGATACACATACCCATCGTATTGGTCGTACCGGTAGAGCGGGTGAAAAGGGTACAGCCCATACACTGGTAACAGAAAAAGATAAAGAATTTGCTGGTCATTTGGTGCGCAATTTGGAGGGTGCCGATCAACAAGTGCCCGATGATTTAATGGATTTGGCCATGAAAAGTTCTTGGTTCCGCAGCTCACGCTTTAAGCAGGGCAAAGGCAAAAAGCCCACTGGTAGCCATACAGGTTTAGGTTATCGTGAACGCTCTGGCTTTGGCTCGAAATCATCGTCTTCTTCCTCATCCGCAAACTCTAATGATTTTAGTTCTAGTTCAAGCTATACTTCTACCAGCAAATCTTTGTCTTCAGCTGGTCCGGCCACAGATCGCTATGCAGCCATGCGTGAAGCTTTTCGTTCACAATATCAATCACAATTTAAACCTTCAACAGATCGTACTTGGGAGGAAACTGTTCCTGAAAGTGGAGTATTTGCAGCACCCGCACCACCTCCGCCTTCTTTAATGAATAACGCCAATAGTAATGCTCAAGGGGAAAAACGTAAAACTAAGAAAAGTCGTTGGAACTGAGTGTAAAACAACGAATTTATATGCTTAAATAATCGATTGCTTTGAGAGAGGGAGACAGAAAGAAAAATAAGAACAACTTGGAATGTTCATTTATATATAGTGCTAGTATTTAAACTGATTAATAACAATTATTATAGTATATATATAACATTTTTGTAATGTTTATTATTGCATTAAGTCTTACGTTCTGATCGATGAATGAAAAATTAAAATCTTCAAAAATACATCATAGACTCTTATTTTTACTAAAAATCAAAATAATAATCACCCTATTCGAACTTTGGTATTCTACATTTCGATTAGACTCTCCTAATAAACAACAACATACACATATTCGCATTGAAATGAAATTGCTTCCCTTACTATAGTGGGGAGGGTATTATACTGTTGCTGATGTTTGTAACACACAAAAATATTGGTCCAATACCCACCTTAAAGTCCGTCCGTCTGTCCGGCTGGCTGGCTGTCCATGTGAACCTTGTACGCAAGGTACAGGCCGCAATTTTCAAAATAATTTGATGAAATTTTGACCAAGAATGTTTTTTGACACAGGGACGAACTATTTAAAATAGTTGAAATCAGTCCATTATTTTACCTAGCCCCCATAGAACCGTACCTCCCGATTTGGACTTTTTATGTCATAATTACCTGAAATATTCTATTATCTCTAAAAATTGGCACAAATAAGTTTTATATAAGTTTAAATGACACAGCAGATGTTCATATTGATCGGCCCTTATTTGACTCTAGCCCCCATACAAACCCCCCAAAAAATGACTTGTAACCATTTGTATAGCAATGAAATTCAACACAGCTAACTGTTATTTAAAAATATAAGCTTTTCCAAGTTTAGCAAAGATCGGCCCATATTTGACCTATAAGTGAAAACTCACTTATAAAAACTAAGAAATATACGTAAATTCAAAGTTTCATAATGTTTAAGAGCGGGTTTTTGAGTTTGCGAACAAATGCTTATAAATATTCAGATTGGTGTTGACATACAAAACAACAGAAAACACCAGTTATTAAAACAGAAAACAATTCTAAAGACTAATCTATAGGTTTAAGGATAAGGGATTAAATTAAAAGTAATCCCCGAAAGCTGTTTTTGAATACTTGATCAGTTTATACTGTTTGCTAGTTTAAGCTTCCAATGGAGTTGGTTTAAATTTGATCACGAAATGCAAAAGTGTAAACAGCTGATTCCAAAAAAAAATCAATACTTTTTCGATTTAGCCCCCATACAACTGAACCCGCCAAATAAGGCTTTAGAGTTCATGATTATGTTTAATATATTCGTATCACGACAAAAAACTGCAAAACTTAGTTCTATACTAGCCTTGATACCCCTCATGAACTCTTAATTGTAGCGCCTCATTTGACCCTAGCCCCTATATTGAAGTTTTCATTAATTTTAATATTAAATTTACAAATGTCTTCTTCTTTTTTATAAAACATGCGTTGTTTTGATAACAAACTAGGGTTCTATAAGTCGCCTTTCGAATAATCGAACAATCGGCTTTTTGTCGAAAAAAGTCGAAGTCGGCTATTTTGTTCCAAAAAAGTGGATAACTCGACTATCGTCTGTGAAAAAAGTCTAAAAGTCGACTTTGTTAATAAAAGTCGAAAAGTCTGAAAGTCGATAAGTCGAAAAAGGTCGATGAGTCGAAAAAAGTCTAATAAAGTCGAAAAAAGTTGAAAAAAGTCGGAAAAAGTCTATAACTGAAAAATTGTAGAAACGAGTAAAAATAGTCGACAATTTTAAAAAGTCGGAAAAAGACGATAAAAGTTGGAAAAAATCGAAAAGTCGGAAAAAGTCGAAAACTCGAAAATTGTAGAAACAATTAAAAATAGTCGACAATTTTAAAAAAGTGAAAAAAACTCAAAAACTCTAAAATAGTCTAAAAAGTCGAAAGAAGTCTAAAATAGTCAAAAAGTCGAAAAAGTCGAAATAAGTCAAAAAGTCGAAAAAAGTTGGAAAAAGTCGAAAGGCGACTATTTATAAAATACTTATAGTCGAAAAGTCGACTTTTAATTAAATGAAAAAAGTCAAAAATCGAATTTTCATAAAATGCAAAAAGTCGACTTTTCGTTTCAAATATGGCAACGCTGCGAAGTTTAATCTTGTACTCAAAAACATTAAATGGGATTAATATCAGAATTAATTTATTTTTAGATTAACTAATCTGATTATTAATTGGTATTAGATTGCCAACTTAAAAACCCGCACTTAGAGATTGGTCTATAATCCAAACATTTATAAGATTGTTTTTTAAGATATCTGAAGACAAATTTGAATCAAAGCTGCTCAGTCCTTTAGAAAAGTATATTTTGATCTCTGGGTTAAAAATTTGTTGGCCTTTGTTATTAATAAATCAATCAAAGTTCTTTAAAGACTTTGTCTTCTTCGAAATTAATTTCCAATATATAAACCGTCTTCCGAAATTTACTTTTCTTTAGAAGCATGATCAGAAATTCGATTCTTTAAAGTTTTCCTCAGTTAAACTAGGCTTAACTTGCTGTTAGATTAAACTCGGAACAAATTTAGGCGAACTTTAACCGATGATTTTGTTTTTTTTTTAGTTTTAGATTTAAGCTCAGTTAACTCTGTTAGTATTGTCAACTTTTCACTCAAAATCATAAACAATGAACAGCTGTTTTTTGCAAACAATACTTTTAAACATAAACATTTAAAACAGTAATAAATAAAACAAAACAAATCAGAAAATTGTTATTTACTTAAAATATTAAGTTTTTGTTATTCCGAAATCATTGTTTTATTGTTTTTGTTAATTATGTTTTCTCACTTATAACTTGAGTTTAATTGGCCAATTACACTCAGTTAAACTAAGATAATAAGTAACTTTACTGATAACTGAAAAACACGAAACATATATTAAACCAGATTTAACCAAAGAATGAAGATTATCTCTATCAGTAAAACCCGCCCTTAACCTGTTCAAATTAAAATATATCTAACATTTGTTTTGTATCAAAAGTAAAACTCGTTCAAGGCCCAGCTTTAATTAACTAAAGCAGTACAAAAGTTTAACTTTTTCAATCAGTTAATTTTAGCTTAAAAGTTATTTAAAAATGGGCCTTTCAATGATGTGATTTATTTTTTTTTAATTTTTATATTTTATTTTATTTAAATAATTCATAATAATTAAATTATGTTTTTTTATATTTTTTTTTGTTGCTTTTTTTGTTAATATAATAATTCCTTTTTTGTTTACATTCAAATATTTGATTTAAATTTGATATTTACACCAAATTATTATTTTTGAGATATTTTCTTTTTCTTTTCGTTTTATTATTTGTTGGGAGGATTGATTTGAATTTTATGTGTATTTTTTTTGTTTATTTGTTTTTAAGTTGAATGTTAAATTTTATTTAATAAAATCACATTTATGCACTTTTATTTGTTTACACAAGCGAAATATATAGAACTATATACATATAAGTATATAGTATATTAATATTTTTTTTTTTTAATTTTTTTTACATAATGAAACCACTACTGTTTATTTTTAATGATTTTTTTTAATATAATTATTTTATAATCTAAAAATGTTTTTGTTAATTACTATAGTTACATTGAAAAAAAGTCTACTTTAGAAGCTAAAGATAAGATTTATTTAACTACGATTTTTTTATAAAATTAAATGTTGCTTGTTGTTGATTTTTTTTAAATTTTTATTTAAATTGAGTTGTTTTAATTACACCATCACTTGTTTTATTATATTTTTTTTGTTAAATGTAGGAAAAGTGTTTTGAAAATATATTGGCTTTTGATTTTGAGAATTTAGTTCAGGCATGGACAATTATGTACTTTAGTACTAACGATATCGTAAAATACAGTGTTAACACCATGAAAATTTCAATACAATTTCTACCTTATAAATTATGGGTTTAAATAGACTAGTCTACCGCATGGTCTATAGTCTAGTCTATAATCGAGTCTGAAGTCTAGTCTTTAGACCAAACAAAAGGCTAGTCTAGTATGTATTCCAGTTTTTAGTCTATTATCGAGTCTATAGTCCAGTTTGTAGTATAATCTAGTCTATAGTCTAGTCTGTAGTCTAGTTTATAATCTAGTCTATAGTCTAGTCTGTAGTGTAGTCTATAGTCTAGTCTATAGTCTATAATATAATATATAGTATAGTCTATAGTCTAGTCTATAGTTTAGTGTATAGTCTAGTCTATAGTCTTCTCTATAGTCTAGTCTATAGTCCAGTCTGTAGTCTAGTCTATAGTCTAGTCTATAGTCTAGTCTATAGTCTAGTCTATAGTCTAGTCTATAGTCTAGTCTATAGTCTAGTCTATAGTCTAGTCTATAGTCTAGTCTATAGTCTAGTCTATAGTCTAGTCTATAGTCTAGTCTATAGTCTAGTCTATAGTCTAGTCTATAGTCTAGTCTATAGTCTAGTCTATAGTCTAGTCTATAGCCTAGTCTATAGTCTTATCTATAATCTAGTCTATAGTCTAGTCTATAGTCTAGTATATAGTCTAGTCTATAGACTAGTCGATAGTCTAGTCTATAGTCTAGTCTATAGTCTAGTCATGACGGTAGTTTAATCTATTGTCTAGTTCATAATCTGTAATCTAGTCAGTATTCAAGACTAGTTTTTATTTTGGTCCATAGTATAATCTATAATGTAGTGTGTAGTCTTGTATTTAGTATGATCTCTAATCTAGCCTATAGTCGGGTCCATAGTCTAGTCTAAAGTCTAGCGGAATATTATAGCAGTATAAAATTTATTTAAAAATTTCGATTTTCCATGCCTGAATTAGTTTAGTTTCGCGTGTGTTGTATGCTTGTAATGTTTAAAAGGAGTTGGAGAAGGGGATTGGTGATAAAAAATTGGTCCTTGGTTTTATTTGGCTGTTAATTATAAAGCAAATTATTTGAAATTTAATTTATTTATTAATTTTCTCTTTAATTTTATAAATCTTTTTTTATGAAAACAAAGCTTTTGAAAAAGCTGATTTTGTACTTG
The DNA here is from genome assembly GCF_022045245.1 of Lucilia cuprina. NCBI lineage: Eukaryota > Metazoa > Arthropoda > Insecta > Diptera > Calliphoridae > Lucilia > Lucilia cuprina. The sequence continues at coordinate 39,205,634 of NC_060953.1, read as the reverse complement.
TAATTAAATTTGGATTTTTTGTTTCTTTCGTTAAGTTTTGTTTATTGAGTTTTATTGCGTTTGAAATAAAAATTTTATTTGGAAAAAAAAAATAAAAATACTCTGGTTTTGTTGTTTTTTTCGGTTTTCATTTAATACATTTGTTTATTTTGTTGTTTTTATAATTTGTGTACATTTTCTTTCTTTTTTTTAATTTTTATTTATATATAATTATGATTTATATTTTTTTTTGTAATATTTTATGATTTTCTTTTGTATATACAACTTAAAATATAAATTAATTTTACACTTAAATACTTAAATTCTGTTCTGTTTGCATAATTTTTGAATATATTTTTTTGTGTTTTTATTTTTTAATGTTAATTTAAAAATTACAACTTATTTAACTAATTATTTATTTTGTATAATTTTAAGCATAATAGGGGGTTTTTTATTAATTAATATAATATTTGTTTAAGTATAAGGTTTTAATTATTTAAAATTATTTAACAATTTTTGTATTGATTTTGTTTTTTTTAATATATATATAAAAAAATGTTTAATACTTTGTACAAGTTGTAAGAAAAATTAATTAAAATAAAACATTTTAAATAAAAAAATGTTTTTTTTCTTTTAATAAAAATAATTGTTAAAAAAGCGTTAGTTATAAAATATAAAATATTTTTAATAAAAAACTTTAAAGAAATTTTGCAAAATATAACAAATAAAATAGAATATTCAAAATTATAACTGTTGTTTTGTTTTTGTTTTTTAAGTATATAATTTAATTATTTTTTTTTTAATTTTTATTTAAAGTTTTTAATTTTTAAAATCACATTTCATTGTTTTCAAAATCGTTTATTTCTTTTTTTAAAGTTTTTGTGTAGTTTAGTTTTTTTAAAACATTTTGTTTTTAAGCTTTTTTTTCACAAAATTTCAATTTATTTCAATATTTCGTTAGTTTGAAAATTAAACATCATCGTACGCTTTTTTATATT
>NC_060953.1:39152157-39199657 GCF_022045245.1 Lucilia cuprina | reverse complement strand
TCCTGGTCTACCATAACCCGCCATGGGGCCAGCTCGTCCATAGCCCGCTTGCATGGGCAAAGGTACACCATTACTCGATTGTGGATGCATTTGTCCAGCACCGTATGGCATGCCACCGCCCTGTTGTTGAGGAACATTTTGAGAATTCATGGGATACATGCCACTACCACCACCACCACGCTTCTGTGCCGCATGCATTTGTGGATTGGGATAGGGTGTCATGCGTCTTTGATTGTAACCACCATTGGCCATACCTTGCATTTTAGCCATTGGATTCATAGCATTCATTTGCTGCTGTTGCTGATGCAAAGACATACTGCTGGCCGAACCACCGGGACCCATGCCACCACCACCCGGCTGCATGCCACCCATACCATTCATAGACATATTTTGCATTTGATTCATGCTCGACATCTAAAAGAAGTAAAAATGGAGTTCGGGTTAAAACAAGTTGGCAAAATTACGATTATTTTAAAGTATTACAAACTTTACGAATAGTTTTCCTAGATTTGTACTAAATTAATTTCAAAATTAAAATCGTAATGAGCTTTTAAAATCTTTTTTAATTTTAAGAGTTTTCGAAAGTTCTTAAGAATCCTCGTGATCTGAAATTTAAACTTTCGAATAGATACATGTTTTGCAACTTTTGGGCTGTCAGAACTAGTTCAAAACATTTTTGAATATATGGTTACCCTAACATTTTATATTTGAATAAAGTTACGCAGACTTTATTTTGAAATATTAACAAACATGACACTGAATTGTAAACAAAATTAAAAACAATAAAATTTTATATACATAGCTATGTAAAATTAGTAATTAAAGGTATAGCCAAGTATTAAAAAACAAAAAAGATTCATGATTGCAGTATATACAATAACCCAATAAACATTTTTATTTAAAAATTTTTAAAATACTTTTTCTTGTATTTTTCAACAATCGCATCTCTTTTAGCATTGTAAAGTTTGCTGGTTTCTTTCTATGTTTATTTAAGTGTGTAGTAGTTAGTTACCTTACTAGAGAAGCTAAACAAACTTGACATGTGGCAAATAATTATAATTGTTATTGAAAATAAAATAAAAAAAAAACTATATAGAAATTTTGTAAATGCATCTAGTAGATATTGTATGCAAAAATATAAATATACTACAGATTTAAGTAGTTATTTATAAAAAATGTATAAACAATTTTACTCACAGTTTAATACATAAATAAATATCTAGGTATATAAGTGGCTATTTGAATACATATAACAAATACCCAGTAGTTCTGTAATCTAATCGACATTTTCCAGTATTTTGTTTGCCACACTATTGTTTTAATTATCCCTAGGTAGTCTAATTTATAACACTTTTAAGTGAAAGTAATTAGTTACAACACTAGTGAAGTAAACTATGATTTGGTATCTTTTAAAGAAAGCTTTTTGCTAAAGTAAATAGTAACATTACTGGGTAAGTAAGCTCAGGTTTAGCTTATTTCTTTATAAGCCTTTAACACTATCGGGGTTTTTGAAACTCAGTTAGTAACATGCAATATTCGCAATATGTCTATGTATACATACACACATACATATATATTTTAATTATTTATTTATTTATATTTTGATGTTTTTTTTAACAAAACAGATACGTTAAAATTTTTTTAAAAAAGGGGGTGAAACCTAGAAAATTATAGTTTTCCAGTTATTAAGTATTACAAGATTTTAATTTTTTACAAAAAGGGAATTGTCCGGTTATTTTGTTCCACTTAAGCCATTTATTAAATAAAACTGTGGACATTTAAGTTAAATTTTGAAGTGAGCCTTTTATAGGGGCTAGAGTCAAATGAGGCCTTATTATAATTAAAAAGTTTATGAGTTTAAACAAGGCTAGTTTAGATCAAGGCGGGTATATTCAACATTATTATGAACTTAAAAGCCCTATTTGGCGAGTCCAATTATATGGGGACAATAGAAGATCTTGTACCAAATTTCATTTAATTATTGCGACCTGTAGTTTGATTACAAGGTTTACATGAACGGACGGACGGACAAAGCTAAATCGACTCAGAAATTGCTTCTGAGCCGATTGATATACTTTAAGTTGGCTATAGGACCAATATTATTATGCCCTCCCCACTAAAGTAGTGTAGGGTATAAAAACATAAAGTAATTTAAGAGAAAATATCTCATTAGAAAGAACTTCGTAAAGGCTTTCATTTGGTATGCAAATAATCAATGTTCAAACCTATGAACTTTAAATACTTCAAGCATTTATAATGTATTTAATATTTTAATGTTTATTAACGGATTTAGAGTTGTAATCGAAAGGCCTTAGAAAAAGCTTTCAATAGAGATACATTTTATCATTCTAAATAACGCAGAATCTAAGATAATTCTGAATTCCTATAGTTGAGTACAGCTTAAATCATACTCCAAGAGTTTACTGACCGATTTTCTCTTTCTTTATATCCAAGATTTTACCTATATAGCACTCAATATACAGATACTTGTCAGTAAACTAGAATGATTTCAAAAAGCCTTGGAAAGAGTTTCTAGTAACTATTTACACGTAATGTATCAGGTAATTAGTTTAGAAATATTTTTTTCACTATAAGGAATGAGAGAAATGGCTCTTAAGCTGGAGGGCCACAGCACGCGTTCTACACTTCTTCGCTTTTTAGGCGGATGTCAAAAATGGTTTAAGAATAAAAGCGTAGAACGTCTTGAAAACGCATAGGTAGTGTGGAGCTCCAGCTATACATTTTTATTAAAATTACGAAAAAGGAGAAGAAAGAGATATATGTATAAGAAAAACCATCTTATTTCTCATGTTTAAGAAATAAGCTTGAAATAATGTCTGACAAGCCGACTTTTTCTGCGCCCCTGTTTTTGCTTTTTTACGAGTAATATTTTTTTATATTTTACTCTTCTGTTTAAACAATTTGCATACGACAAAGTGTTGTTATTATTAGTGTATATAATAATTTTTTTATACACAACAATTGCACAGTTTTTTTAAGATATTGCAAGTTTAAGCTTTCAATATTTTGTTCATCGTTTTTTTTTTGTGTTTAAAAGTTTTGTAAAGTGAAGGGCCCTTGTTGTTGTTTGATGATAATACATAATATTAAAATTATTATTTAGTTTAAAGTGTTTCTTGTTTTAATATAGATTTTGTTTATATCTACTTTTTTATGTAATTTTTTTTTTTTAAGACAGATTATACAAGACAACCTTAAAATGTTTTTATTGATAAATTTAGCAATATGTTGAAAAATGTATATTTATTATTAGTGTTAAGTTTTTAAGACTATATTTGGTCAAAATTGGGGAGATATCTAAACGAACTTTATATGGCTTTAATAGGTTGTAAAAACATTATCTCTATTAAGTTCTAAATAGATGGAATCAAATGTTAAATTTAGAGCAGACATTAATAGAATGCTTTCTGCATGATTTTTGTTTGTTATTTTGTAGTATGAGAGCAGAACAGCTTTTAAGAGAGCTTTTTGTCGAACTCTTGCTTAAAGCTAAGTTGAACAGAAAATGCTAAATGAGATCTCAAAACCATTATGTTTGTTTGCTTTTAAACATGTGTGGGATAACGTACTCTATTTCAAGAGAGAGCTTTTTATCGATTCCCGGTTTAAAACCAAGTATTTAGAATGTTTAGCTATGAAGTTCTATTGAATTGTATTTAAATTCTTTTTTTAGATTTAATTTAAAGCTGATATGAAGAAAGAGTGAATAATTAGCTTTTTATTGCTTTGTATGTATGAATCCAAGGCAGCAGGACTGCTTTCAAGAAAGCTTTTGGCAAATTTCTGGTTTCAAAGCTGATGCGAACATAGAGTGATAAAATTGCTCTCTAAAGCATTTATTTGTTTATTTAAACTTATGTTCACACAAGGAAAAGCAAGATTGCTTAGGAGAGAGCTTTTAAGCCATATCAGTTTTATAGCTAAATATTTTGAAAGCTTACATTTTAAACTTTCAAATTGCTGTAATTTTTTAAATTAATGTTATAGAGAACGCAATAATATCATGTGTGATTGTAGGTATACACATGAGAAAGCTTTTTTGCGATACCAGTTTTAAAGCAAATATTCCATAAGCTTATATGTTAAGCTTTCAAATTGCTTTTTCATTTTAACGCGAAGATATTAAGAATACAATGATTTCATGTTCAAGTTCCTGTGGTAGTTTAGTTTAAAGCTATTTTTACATTACAGTTTATAAGAAAGCTTTTGTCATATTTTTTGATGAAAGCTAATGTCGTCAAAGAATACTCACATAAGTTTTGCTAGTTGATTTTCATATGAGAGAGCTTTTTATTTGCAAAAGCTATTAGGTCAAATATTTTAAAAGCTTAGCTTTTAAAGCTTTTAAGCTTTAAGTTTAAACTAACTTTGTACAAGTGAAAGGAAAATTATTACTTTTTTAGTTCTCTATATTATTTTAAAGCTATAGCAGAAAGTGTCTAAAAAGTTCTTCGTTTTCCTTTTTTTGATATGAAGCTAACGTGAAGCAAAAATATAACATTTATAAAGCAAGCTTTAAGCTTTTACTTTAAAATTGTGAAACAAATCATTTAATGAATGAGAAGATAACCATTTCGTGTTTAAAAAAGTATTCCATGTTTATGTAGAGCTTACGTAAGTAGGCAAGAACTTTTTAACGAAAGCTTTTATGCTTTAAAGTTAAAATTGTGAAACCAATTCTTGAAGCTACCCTACTAAAGCTAAAGCTATAGTTTCAAAAGCATTTTTTTTTAATTTACATATTATGATTTTTTTTCCTCCAAAAGATTTCAATGACTTTACAACGTCAATATTGTATTGATTTATTTATATATATATTTTTTTTTTCCAATTTCTGTTGAGATTTTCTATTTATATGTGTCATGATTGATTCTAACTAATAATTATTGTTGTGATACAAGTATAACATTATAATTTATACAATTTGAAAACAATATATTGCAACATGTAGCAAATAAATAAATGAATATAAAATTTTTAACAAAAAGATGAAGTCATCTTTTTTGTCTACTTTAAGACTTTGAAAAAAAAAAAAAATAAGTTTTCGAGAGCCAAAGTCAAGCTGCTGTTGAAAAGCAAATGATTTGCCAAAGCAACACCTTTTATGAGTGATCAAAAATAAGTGATAATTTTGGAATTAATTATATGAAAGAAGAAAAAAAATTGTTATTTCAAAATAAACATTAGCAAAGATGTTGTTAAAAATAATAATAATAATAAAACAATAGTAATTGTAAAATTAAAATTTTTTACTTTAAAAGGCCACCATGACACATTTTTAATAATTGTCAGCAATAAACATAATTTTTTATTAAACAAATTATAAAACTAGTGTTGTTCTCAAAAAAACCCTTAAACATCTGTGTTTATTAAATTTTATAATTTTAAATATTTTTCTTAACATTTTTTTCTTTCTCTTGTAGTTAAATGGCTAATACTGTGACATTTTGTTGTATTGTTCTCTTTTAACAAACACCAAACACAATAGTATTAATAATAACAACAACAAAATAAATAACAATAAAATAAAATTGATACTCACTTGATGATGCCTCGCTGACGCCGTTGCTGGTCCTCCTATGCCATTATTATAACCTGGCATGCCATTCATTTGACCAGCTGGATTCATAGAACCAACACCAACATTTGCACCACCCATTTGATTCATTTGCATATTGGCTTGACTGGCTGCACTGGCACCATTACCGCCACCACCCGACATGGGACCCATGGCTGCTGGATTCATACCAGGACCACCGCCACCAACACCATTACCATTCATATATTGATGCGTATGTTGTGACTGTGCTGATGTACTCATCATGCCATTATTGGCTCCAGGGTGCATACCACCCATCTGTTGAAGGATAACGTAGAAATATAGGAGAAAGAGCAAAAGATTATTTACACATATTGTTGGATCTATTTTTTTTAGTTTTTTTGTTTTATTTGTAGTATATACTATAGGCTTTTAAAATCTTTGTTTTTTGTATCATATTTTTTGGCTGCAAAAAACCTTATTTGTGTGGTTTCAGTGGTTGGTTTTGCGACCTATTTATATCTATTTTTACTAAACAAATAAATAAATCAATATATTGCAATAATCTTAATGAAATTTATTTGTAAATTGTGTAAAAAATATCATCAATTTTTTATTATTTGCCAAAATGTTATTTGATTTATAATTATTATAGAATTTGTTAGTAAACAAGTTTTCTGGGTAAATTAAGTTGGCAACAAACAGATCAACTTTATAAAAAGTTAATTTTTCCAAAGGTTTTAAATTTTCTTAAGAATACTATTGCTCACTTGCTTTTACGTCTTTGCCAACTCAACTGTCAACAAAGAGTGTTTGAGTAATCTATTTTGCTTTTGCGTACATAGGCTTTGAAATGTTTACTAAAAAGCTGTCAGAGAGCTTATTTATTACTCTCTGCTGATGTCTGCTCTAAAACAAATATAAGAAAAGAGTGCCTAAGTGATATATTTTGTTTTTGCATACGCAAACTTACAAATCTTTAGAAAAAAAGGCAGAGAGTTAATTTATTACTCTTCGCTGAAGTCTTTTCTAAGATAGATATCAACAAAGAGCGCCCAAGTTAGCTTACTCGCTATCACACGTACGTAAGAGAACAAAATCAACCAGAGTGCTCTACTAATGCCTGCTTGAAAACAAAGAGGTGTGAAGAAAGGTTTCACATACACATTTATAAAAAAGCAATCAGGCAAAGGCAGAGACCAAGTTAAAAACAGAGAGCTGTTTGTCAAACTCAGTTTTTTAACATATGTTTTTAAAAGAGAGAGATAGTTAAAGAGAATTATTACACACCTGACTATAACTACTCATAGCATCCATATTGGCCTGTTGAGCACCAGTAGCTGTTACCATATTATTATAAATCGCCGATGGATTGCTGGCCGAATTTGCCGCAGGCGAAGTTAAGGCAGGACTTATAACACCACCAACACCACCGCTAACACTACTTGTGCTGGCAGCACCAGCGCTAACACTATCTCTAGTGTGGCCACCGGGAAACTGTAGACGTTCTTCTTTTAACGTCGATGAGGTAAATTCCGAATTGGGACCAAAGGTATTATTTAAAGTGCGTAAACTATCAGATTCGCCTAAATAAGAACTATTGCCGGGATATGATGTATTATTATTGGCATGATTTAGAAAATGCTGTTGGTGTTGATGTTGTTGCTGCTGATGCTGTTGATGTTGTTGATGATGAAGCTGTTGTTGTTGATGATTAAGATGTGGATGATGCTGTTGATGTTGGAAATTTTGTTGTTGTTGTTGCTGCTGCTGCTGTTGTTGATAGAATTGTTGTTGCTGTTGGAATTGTTGCTGTTGTTGATGTTGTGCTTCTGTATAACCGCCAGGTGGTGATATTTGGCCCCCTAAGGCTGGAGCCCTTGAGGAGCCTGCTTGGCCATTCATTTCATCATTTTTTCTAAAAAACAAAAAGAGAAAAAAACAGAAAATTTAATAACAGAAATAAAATTTATTAAGTTTGTTGAAAAACAAGAATTTATGATACTAAAAATATTTATGGCTTTTTGATCCTTAATTTGTTAATGGTTGATCACTGACTCCTTTATTCATATATTGTTACTGTGATAAATACACCTGTTGAGTTTTAACACGCGCCTGTGTATATGTATTTAGCTGACTTATTAAATTAATGTGTGTGTGTGTGCTTTTATGGTAACCTGTCTTGTCTTAGTATGTGTGCTATATTATAGGAAGTGTTTACCACTACTACCTGTATCATTATTAATGATTACGCATATTTTAAAAAACGTTTAAAAAATTTTAAAGTTTTTTTGTTTTTGTTCGTTTTCATCGACTTTAATCAAGAGCATCTCCAAACCATCTCGTATACGTTTCAACAGAAATATGCATTCATTCAATACAAATTGTTTAAAAAAAAACACAAATTAAATTTTACACTAACAATAAAGGAAGACAGACAGCTGTATGTTTTTGTGTTTGTTTGTTGTTTTTTCAGTTAAATATATTTTTTTGGTTTCATATATACAATTTTTCTGACAATTTTGGCATATGTTACAGATACAGATACATTTTACAAAAAGCAAGGTGCAAGGTGTTTTTTTTTTCTTAACAAAAACAAAAAACAAACTAAGGAAACAAGTTTTTGTTTCAAAAAAAGACGTTTATTTCTTATGGGTATTTATATCTATAAGTGTTGAAAGTAACAACATCTTTTCGGCTTTTGTTTCAACTTGTATTAAGTACAATAATTTTGAAAAATTTTACTTCCTTTTTAATAAATTTCTTAAATTTAAAAACATAAAATTTATTTAGAGTTTTCTTAAATATTTTAGCAAAAATCTTTCACTTTTATTTTGTTAAAACATTTGTTTAACATTTATGTACTATTTATACATAAGTCAGAGTAAACCATCTTTTTTTTTTTTTAAATAAAACAAACCTTGACATCATTTCAATGTTATAAAACATCCAATAACCTTAAAAACAATTTATACATCAACTACATCAAAGTATTTTTATACATACATACATATCTACAACTATGTCTGTATGTTTGTATTTTGTTTTTATGTTTTTATATTTAGTTTAGTCTCTAATAATTTCATGTACTGTAATATATCTAAATATAATTTTCTTTTTGTTGTTGTTGTTGATTTTTTTAACATTGTTAATAAAAAATTGTTGGCTTTTGTATACATTTCATACATATTATGAAATTTTTTACATTTATGTGGGAGAACAAAAAAAAGTACACAAAAATCGATAATATTTATTTTAATAATAAAATAGGTTCTAATATTGTTAAGGGTCTTTCCATGTTGCAAAAGAAATTTGAAAAAAACCAGCTTTAGGCCTGATACTTCTGTGTTTAAAGGTGTTAAAGAGAGAAATTGTAAACTAAAGGCCAAACTAGCTCTCTTTGTTGATCAAAATCATAAGTGTTCAAAATTCACTCAAAATTTTATTATGCAAAAAGTACGCGTTTTCATTTGCTCTCATGCTTTATAAAAACATGTCAACAAAGAGCGCTTTAGTGATACTCAGTTGCTTTTACGTTAGTAAACACACACTCGCACAAGCATTCGATAGAACAGTCAGAAACTTCCAAGTCAAATCTTTTGTTATCTTTGTATAACAAAGTTCTGCAGTTTGAACTTTAAGTTATAACTGACAATGATTTGTTCAAAATTTTATTAGGCAAAGAGTTCTCTTTTTTATTTGCTCTCCCATTAATGCTCATACAATACTTTGAAAATTTAAAAGTTTTAATTAAAGAACTTATTAAATTTTCCGCAGACCTTTATTAGCTTTCGTTTAGAGTTGATTATGGAATGACCCATTTGTTTAGTTATGGAAAAATCAGTATTTTTTTTCTTCAAGTTATTTATATTATTATAAAGCTTATCTATGAAAAAAATTTTAGTAGGCTTAACTGAACAACATTGGCATGTGTTTAAACTGACTAACTGTTTATGTACATTAGTTGGGTCCACTTTCTAAAGAGGCTAACAAAATTCCTAAAGAATCGACAAGTTTATTTATAAATGCATATCATATGCAGGAGAGAAATTGTGATGTAATCTTTCACTTGCCCAGAGAGTGACAAATGTGCTTAGGAGAGATTTTTGTCTATATCTGCTCTTTGTAGATTATACATAAGGATAGAGAGTAATAAGTTCTGTGATAGATTTTTGATTGTTTTTTAAACATGTCTTAGTATACATACGAGAGAAGGAGTTCATTTCGTTTTTGCTTATAAAGATCATACATTGTCAGAGAATAAAATATTAGTTCTCTGGCTGATTTTGTTGGACAATACAGTTTTTTTGAGAGCTTATTGCGTATCGCTGCTATAGATTTAGTATCGGCAGAAAGTAACAAAGAGTGTGTCATATAAAGAGTAGGGAGGTTTTTGTCGATAATGCTCTTAGAGTAAAGCTCTCTAAAGCTTATTAATTGTCTCTCACTTGATATTATGCGATAAAATAAAGCAACTACATTTTTTTTCAATACACATAAATGGGAACCCAACTACTATAAACTATTTATAAATATATCTATGTTGTTTATAAATAAAAAAAATATTAGATTAAAAAACCATAATAAATACCACCTTCCTTGACTATAAACTACATACAAGGTTTTCCTTATAGAATACAATAAATGTTCTTATAACATAATTTCCCTTAACAGCCGCAAATTACCATTTTTCTTAGGAATCATAAGACAATTACGTTTTAACTTAATTTTTTTCTAATTTTAATTATTTATTTTGTGAGGTGAGAGTTTTTTTCTTCAAATATTTCTTAGTCAATGAAGTTTTTTTTTTTTAATAGAATAACAAAAAAAGCTAAATTTTTTATTAAAATAAATTTTTTATTTATTTGTGTTTATATTAGAAAATAATTATTATTTGATCATATTTATTTTGTTCTTTTTTATTCGTCTTAAAGTGTAAATGATCACGTACACTTTTTTTTTTTTTTTGTTTAATATATTATCTTTTGTGTTTTTTTGCAGTATTTTAATATAATAATATTAATACTTATGCAGTTCTATTTAAAAAGAAAATAATAATAAAAACAAAATTGACATTGAATTTTAAAAATGCTTTGAAACGTTTATGTTTTTTTCTTTATTATTTATTTAAATAGATGCAAATACTTAAATGAAGAAGAATAAATAAACTTATAAAATAAATAAATAATATTTGTGAAAAGAAAATAAATAATAATAAAAAAATGGTTTGTTAAATTAGAAATATAATTTTTTTAGCTTTTTGTTTAACTATTAGAGAAAATAACTAGTTAAACCGTTATATTAAGGAAAACATTTAGAAGTTATTTAGTCTACAGTATAGTTCAGTGTATAGTTTTATCTATTGTCTAGTCTATAGTCTAGTCAATAGTCTAGTCTATGATTTAGTCTATAATCTAGTCTATAATCTAGTCTATAATCTAGTCTATAATCTAGTCTATAGTTTAGTCTATAATATAGTCTAGTCTATAGTCTAGTCTACAGTCTAGTCTATAGTCTAGTCTACAGTCTAGTCTATAGTCTTGTCTATAGTCTAGTCTACAGTCTAGTCTATAGTCTAGTCTATAGTCTAGTCTATAGTCTAGTCTATAGTCTAGTCTATAGTCTAGTCTATAGTCTAGTCTATAGTCTAGTCTATAGTCTAGTCTATAGTCTAGTCTATAGTCTAGTCTATAGTCTAGTCTATAGTCTAGTCTATAGTCTAGTCTATAGTCTAGTCTATAGTCTAGTCTATAGTCTAGTCTATAGTCTAGTCTATAGTCTAGTCTATAGTCTAGTCTATAGTCTAGTCTATAGTCTAGTCTATAGTCTAGTCTATAGTCTAGTCTATAGTCTAGTCTATAGTCTAGTCTATAGTCTAGTCTATAGTCTAGTCTATAGTCTAGTCTATAGTCTAGTCTATAGTCTAGTCTATAGTCTAGTCTATAGTCTAGTCTATAGTCTAGTCTATAGTCTAGTCTATAGTCTAGTCTATAGTCTAGTCTATAGTCTAGTCTATAGTCTAGTCTATAGTCTAGTCTATAGTCTAGTCTATAGTCTAGTCTATAGTCTAGTCTATAGTCTAGTCTATATTCTAGTCTATAGTCTAGTCTATAGTGTAGTCTATAGTCTAGTCTATAGCCTAGTCTATAGTCTAGTCTAGTCTATAGTCTAGTCTAGTCTATAGTCTAGTCTAGACTATAGTCTAGTCTATAGTCCAGTCTATAGTCTAGTCTATAGTCTAGTCTATAGTCTAGTCTATAGTCTAGTCTATAGTCTAGTCTATAGTATAGTCTATAGTCTAGTCTATAGTCTAGTCTATAGTCTAGTCTACGGTCTAGACTATAGTCTAGTCTATAGTCTAGTCTACAGTCTAGACTAGACTCTAGACTATACTCTAGACTATAGACTAGTCTATATTATAGTCTATAGTCTAGTCTATGGTCTAGTCTTTAGTCTAGTCTATAGTCTAGTCTAGAGTCTAGTCTAGACTATAAACTAGACTATAGACTAGACTATAGACTAGACTATAGACTAGTCTATAGACTAAACTATAGACTAAACTATAGACTAGACTATAGACTAAACTATAGACTATACTATAGACTAGACTATAGACTAGACTATAGACTAGACTATAGACTAGACTATAGACTAGACTATAGACTAGACAATAGACTAGACTATAGACTAGGCTATTACGATCTTTAAAGGGTTAATACTATTAATTCCGTTTTATATATTATTTTTTATAGCTTTTAATTTTTTTTTTTTTTCTTATACATTATACAATTTTTTTATTTTGCAGTTTGTTAATAAATATGTATTTATAAATACATACACACAACTACAATAATATACTTGTATTTATTTATTTTTTTTTTTTCATAGAAATAAATTTTCTGTTACGGTAATACGGTACGTAAACTAGCTCGCAACAAGTATGACGATTTGTTGTTGTTGTTGTTGCTGGCTATTGCTGTTGTTAATATTAAAATTGTTTATTTCACTTGTATACAGAGCAAAGATAACAAAATAAAAAAAAATAAAAACAAATTTGTTGCTATTTATTCATTTAATATAATTAACGTCTCTATTTGCGTTCAGTTGTGATAAATAATGAATTTAAAATATTAATAATTTTTTTGTTTTGCTATTTTTTTGTTTTGCAAATACCTAAGAATAAACTATATGTATGTAGATATTTTTTTTATTTAGTCTATAAAAAAATACAAGATTTTTTTATTATATTTAAACAAATTGCGTGATTTTCTTTTCTTTTAAATACTTTGCTAAATAAGTTATTTAATATGTTAATAAATTTTTTTGTAGGGGGCAGTGAAACAGATGTTAAATTAAAATGTTTGTTTTATAAGTTTCTTGAGTTATTATTTTAGTTCAGGGTTTTTTGTTTTCTTCTTCGTTTTACCAAAAAAACTAATATTTGATGAAATTTTATAGCAAAACCTTGACATATTTGTTATAAAAACAATTACATTTCTTTTTTATTAAACAAATTTGTTTAAATAAAAGCAATAACCCAGCTCCTGAATGTATACTACTTGTAATCAAATTATTTAACGCCTTAAGGTAGGCAATCACTTTGTTTAAGCTTTATTTAGTTTTGCTTTTTAATAATTGCTTTACAACTTTTTCTTTACTAAATAAAAAAATTTACGTCAATTGCTATTTTTTTTTTGTTGTCTTTTCAACTTTGCTGATGTCACAATTTCTATTTTTTCTATATAACGTTTTTTTTTCTCTTTCTATTTTTATTCCATTCACATGTTATATATTGATGGTATGTTGTATATAGTTTAAGCTTTATTAGGTTAAGTTGATTTTGCTTCTTTTTTTGTGGGTTCTTTTTTTTCCTCAACTTCTTTTGGTTTTAATGTCTATATGACACAAATAAAACCTACAATACTATTACTAACTAAAACTTAAGTGCAGAAAAAAGAAAAACTTAAATAGCAAAAACTATTATTAAAAAAAATATTGTGTATTATAGTATTGGTTGGGTGCTAAATATGAACTCTATGACATTTAACTAAATAGACAACAGACACTACTAGAGAGTGTCTTATAACTTAAAAATAACAAACAAAATGTCAAATATTGCAAAAATACAAATTTAAAGGCCTACAACTCATAAACAGTTTGGCAAAGTGGTTTAGAAGGAACAAAGCAACAACATTTTTTTTTTTTTTTTAAGTAAAAATGTCAGTGAAAAATTAATAATAAATTTCAATAATATTGAAAAAATATATAAATTAAAAACAATCTAAAATTTCAAAATTCTTTTAAAGTTTATTTGGTTTTATAGTTATTATATGAAAAACATTTCAATTTTTTACGCTAATTTATTAATATTTAGTTGTTGTTCTTATATATTTTGTTGTCTTAACCATTTGTAAACAACTAGAATAGAAAATCGTCTCAGTTTTTTTCTTTATTTATAAAAATCGTTTTCAATAATTATTATCCAACACGTGTCAGGTAAATGAAATTGTTTGTTTCAAAACTTTTAATTTAAAATTTAGAGAATATAAACTCTTTCAGGTATGGGAACTACAGTGCTATTTTAAAAACGCCAAAAGTATTATATTCTATAGACCAATCCTTAGGCTAGTATTTTAACTAATATGTAAAACTAGTGCATTAAACAATAGATTAGTTGTGTGACTAGCCAATAGTCTTATTGTTAGACTAATCTTTAGATTAGTCATTAGACTAACCCTTTAGACCTTAAAATAGTCTTAAGACTAATTCACTTAGACCAGTCTTTAGACAAGAACAAATAGAATAGTCTTTAGATCAATGCACTTAGACTTGTCTTTAGACAAACTTTAGACTAGTGCAATAGTTAGTCGACTTTAAATTAGACTAGTCAATGGACTTGTCGTTATATTATAGCGTAGACTAGCCTTTATTTACTAACTTAAGTCATTACACTAATCAATAGATTAGTTATTCGACTAATCAATATACAAGACCTTAGACTTGTGAAACGACTAGACCACGACTAGTTTTCGTTCCAGTCGTTGGACTAGTTTAAATTTGCCAATAGATCAGTTTTTTGACTAGTAGATATACTAACCTTGGGCTAAACAATAAAATAGATAGGCTAAACTAGAGCTATCCCCTCGTTTTTAGACTAGTTTCAAGACTTGTATTTAGACTAGTTCTTAGACTAGTTTTTAGACCAGTCCTTAGACTAGTTCATATAGACAGTATACAAGTCCCTACATTAGTCAAGAGATTAGTTCTACGAACAATCTTTATACCTCAGATTAGACAATAGATTAGATCCTTAGTCTGTTAGATTAAATTTTAGACTAGTCCTCAGAATAGTTTCTAGACTAGTCCTTAGACTAGTTTTCAAACTTGTCTTTGGATTAGTTTTTATATTGGTCATTAGACAATTTTTTCGACTAGTCCTTAGTATTGTTTTTATACTTTTATATTGGTGATTAGACTAGTTTTTCGTCTAGTCCTAAGACTATTTTAGACTAGTCCACAGAATAGTTTCTAGACTAGTCGTTAGACTAATTTTCAGACTTGTCTTTGGAGTAGTTTTTATATTGTTCATTAGACTAGTTTTTCGACTGGTCCTTAAACTAGTTTTTCGACTATTCCTAAGATTAATTTTTAAACATGTCTTTGAAGTAGTTTTTATATTGGTGATTAGACTTCTCTGTACTAGTTTTTGTACCAGTTTTAGACTAGTGTTTAAACTAGTTCTTACCTATTCCGTGGACTATTCCTTAGTATTATTTCTTACATAAGTCCTTACACTAGCAAATGAACCTTAGACTAACCGGTAACATAGTCAATAGACAAGACCTAGTCGGACGAATTGTTTTATTCAAAGGTTGCAGATTGTTTTTATAAAAATTCTTTACTTTTTGAAGCTTACAGTTTTCCATGTCTGGACTAAATCGAAATATCAGGTAAATTAATATCAATAAACAAAATAGTGTTTAAAAAAAATCTTCTAAAGAAAATCATTAAGTAAATATTTATGCATATTTTTGTTTATTTTTCAATTTGTTTAAATTAAATTTGGTTAAAAATTTTTGAAATAATGGCAATTGAATGGTACCGAAAATGCGATAACAACAGACCCACAAAAAAGTACCTTTAGAAATTTTCACATAGACGCAGAAAAGAAAAGCAGATATAACTTTAAATATCCCACAGGAGATTCTTTAACATTTGATTGACCCAAAAGTACCGAACTTTTTCACAATCTTTAAAATGAGCAGGCCCTAAAAAGGTACCTTAGTAAAGGGGAAAAATTTTAAGCTGTTTAAGTTGGAATGTTTTAATTTTAAGCAAAATAATCATAAGGAAATGATTTAAATATTATATTTAATACCTATAAGTTTAGTACTTTTAATCTATCAAAATCTAAATCAAAAAATAAATGAATACAGCCGTTAGATGCAAATAGAAATAGAAAAAAAAATAATAAAATTCTAACAAACTCTAGATTGGTTTTTTTTTCCTTAAAGCAACCTTCAACCTTTAGCTCTTAAATGTAATTGAAAAGAAACTACAAAAAAATGCTCACATTTAACAGAAGGACCTACACAACCGTCTAAATAAAAACCAAAAAAAGGAAGCGAAAATAACAGCCATCTTTGTTATTTAAACCACACTCACAACTCAAACAACAACTACAACATATATACAACTGTAGTTGTTGCCGGGAATGTTTAAAAAAAAGTGGAAGTAAATTTAATCATGCATCTGTCCATCAAACAACGAATCGTTATTTCAATGAACAAAACTATATTTTTATACTATGTTTTTATATGTGTTTGTATGTTTGTATGCATTACCAGCAATGTCAGTTAGATAAGGTTAAAATTATTTTTATATTTTTTTCTTCTTGCTATAAACAGGATAATACATCAACATTCATATTCTATATAGTTTTTTTCAGTGTAAAAAATTTTAAACAAGAGTCCTGTGCAAAAATACAACAACATGCCACAATATTTGCCACACATTGTTGATAAACATTAAGGTACTGAAATCAATATATTTGTCATAAGTATTTTGTATATACATATGTACCTATAATTTTGCTGCAGTGTGTGTGTGTGTGTAAGTTTTTCAGTATAGGTTTATGTTTGTAAATGTATGGCTTGTTGGTTGTGCATACTAAAGTTCAATAAATGTGCTTGACAGTTGTTTTCAAGGGTGTTTAATATATCAGAAATTCATACACATATATAGACACACTTCAACAAACACATTTACACTTTGGCTCTGGATGGAATACACAGAGAAAAACTAGCTAGGATAGACATACTATTCTTTAATGGATAGCATCAATGATACAAAAAATAGGATAGTGATAAACATATATTCATTTGCTGCAATCACAATTGATTGACGCAATCAAAAATTTAAATAATATAGTTGCTACAACAAAATGTTTAATATTTATATTCAATGTTTTTAAAAATATTACCCGTAATCACGAAAGAATTATTGTAAAAAACATTTACTTATTTGCTGTAATAATATTTGATTGTGATGAATATTGATTTATTTGCTATAACAAAATATTTGATATTTATGCTTATAATTTTATTTTCCATCATGTTTAATTATTTCATTTTCCGAGTGTAACAATGTGTGAACATTTGGTTTTAGCGTGCAGCAAAAGGACATGTTTTGTTCTCCTGTTCTCTTTTTGTTTTTTGCTAAAAATCTCTATAACAACAAAATGATTGTTTTGTCATATTTAAGTTAAATTTCATCTTTATTGACATCAAAATATATACATTATTATACATACATGGTTATTTATCCTTAACAAAGGCTAGATTTGTGATATGATGCACACATTGTATGACATCAATATGTGTAATATTGGTTAAGAGAAAAATTAAAATTCCTTTTACTTTTTTTTAAAACATATTCCTATTATGTCTACATTACAACCCTCTTTTTTTGGGCATTTAAATTTGAGTTCTAAGAATTTTTTTGCAACAATTTCCGCTTTATTAGTTTAAGCGAAAATCCACCACCAGCACTATCAGTGAAATAAATGTTTTGATTTAAAACGAATTTTTTAAATACTAAGGCATTAAGGTAGCTCAAAATCTTTTAAGAAATTCAAAACATTTTGGTTGATTTTTCTTCGTTTTGTATAAAAGTTTTTAATGAATTTTTGAAAATTATTAAATAATTGTATAAGTTTGTAAAGTAGAATTAATTTCCTTCACAATGATATATATAATAAGTCAAATTAATGTGTAATAAGAGTCAAATTAATCCATTCAAAATTTATGATTATTTTTATTAGAAGCCTAAAACAAGGCTTTAAAAAGTATCCCTTAAAGTATGCTTTACTAACTAATAACATATTGTAACAAATGAACTCAAGTGTTAAGTTTAAGGCCAGTAATCTACCAAACGAACGATTAAAGATAGACTTATAATACATCAAGAGAAAGGTAATTGTATCTACTCTACATTGATATATAATAAAACTTTCTTTAGAATTATAATATACCAAAGGAAAGGTAATTATATCAACTCTGCAGTGATAAACTTAACAAACAACAAATAGTAAATTAAATATCAAGTTTGACTGGATTAATTCATTAAATGGAAAAATTAAGATTGACATATTATACATCAATGTAAAGGTAATTATATTTACTGTACAATAATATTTAATAAGACTTTCTCTTAACTATAATATGTCGAATAAATGGCGTTAAATCGAACTTTAAATCCAAATGGTAAAATTTCTCTAATTGTTATGTTTGAATCTAAAATTCTATTAAATAGAAAAAGTAAGACAGATGTATTATACATCAATGGAAAGGTAATTATATATACTAAACAGTGATATAATAATATGACTTTCTCTTCATATTAATATGTCGAATAAATGGCGTTAACCTGAACACATTGCACTTTAGAACTAAAAGGTAAGATTTTAAGTTTGGTGTCATTAATCATCTAAACGGATAAACTTAGACAGATAAATTATACATCAATGGAAAGGTAATTATATCTACTCTATAACGACATAATAATAAGACTTTCTCTTTATAGTAATATGTCGAATAAATGGCGTTAAACCGAGCATTTTAGAACTAAATTGTAAAATTTCAAGTATAAAGTTTGATTCCATTAATCGTCTAAACGGGTAAACTATGACAGACGCATTATACATCAATGAAAAGGTAATGATATCTACTCTACAGTAATATATAATATGACTTTGTTTTCTTGTAAAAATGCCAAATAAATAGCGTTTAATCGAACTTTGGATACAAATAATAAAATTTCTCTAAGTGCTAAGTTTGAATCCATAATTCTATTAAAGGGATAAACTTAGAGAAATGCATTATACATCAATGGAAAGGTAATTATATCTACTCTACAGTCATATATAATAAGACTTTGGTTTCTTGTTAAAATGACCATAGAATAGCTTTAAACTAACAAATTGTACTTACGCAAAAAATAGCGAAATTTTACTAAGTGCCGAAACTTGAACGTATGAAGTAAGATATAGATATTATATATCAAGGGAAAGGTAATGATATGTACTATATAAAAATACAAAATTCTTCTCTTGCTAACATATCGAAACAAATTTCACAAATCATAAAAAAATTTCCCTGACTAAAAATTATTAACAAACTCTTGTTGGTCTTCAGTATAGATAAATAAATTAGTTATTGCATAAATACTAAACTACAAGATATTGTTAGTTTTAAACAACAATTCCTAGAAATTGACAAACTAAACAACAAATTGTAATATTCTACAATAATGATCATTATTATCTTATCTTATCTATCTATGATAATAATTTTTGTTTTACACTTTTTTTCGTTTATTAATAATAATATCCATCAAATCATATTAGATGGAAAGAAACTAAAACATTTACTAAGGAAGGTAGGCAGACAAAAGTAATGAAAAACAAAATGTGTCAAAATTGTTTTATGTTAAATATTTCAATTGAATATCTATCTATTATAAATATAAAAAAATTTGTTTACGTTTAATTAGTTTTCTTTTTGTTGTTATATTTTTCATTTTTATAACAAAAAAAACTGCACACGTTTGTAATTATTATTAAATGTTAGTTTTATAGTTGGTAATTTGTATGTCTATTATTGAGAGAAAAAAAATAATAAAAACAACAACAATAACTAGAAAATATTTATTTATACAACACAATATTTATCTAATCATAATTTTTGTAATGTAGAAAAAAAAAATAGGTATTACGAAATGATATTTAAGTTTTTGTATTCATTTAAACGCTGTGATATTAGAACGACAACTCAACAAAAATTTATATTTTTTAATAAATAAATAGACAGGGCTGGGCAAACTAAAGGAAATGCAAGAAAAAATCTACAAAATCTTTTGCCTTTCCCTTAATTTAATAAACTTTTTTAATTGCTTTATAATAGTGTTTTTTTTATTTTAACATCAATGGCCCTTACTATTTAGTGCAGTTTGGTTATCTCTGTTTATTAAATGTTATTAGTTTATAATGCAATTGTATTGAAGCAGAGATGCGGAAATATATGACTTTACATACAGATACAACACTACGTTTTACAAGGTTGACAATGGAAATTTTTATTTTTTATTATTTTGTTATTTTCTTTTCCTATCAATTGGGTTTAAAAAAAAAAAAACACACACAAACTCCTTTATCATCCACACATCCCACTTCCCTTCTTCCATATTTTATAGGAAATGAAATCCTGGATATTTTAAAAGTAGTAGTAGTTAGTTTGATTAATAGTCTACATTTAGAAGACTAAAAGATTTTAATAGAAACTTTTGAAAAGTTAAACAATTTATTTTTAAATATATAATCATAAACATGTACGATTTGTTAAAAAAAAATATATATAAAATTATGTTGCAATAAAATTTCAAGTGCATGTTGTTTATATCAAATTTATATTGCTAATTATTTTTAACAAACACACTCACACAGTTAAGTCTGTTATTTTTTTTAGCTAAGAAATCAAATATGTCAAAGTCATGGCTGTACTTTTGATTGCAAATTAATTTTTCTTAAAGCAGTTTGCTATCTAAAGAAAAACATTTTTTTATGAAAGTTAAAGATCAGTGATCGGCCGAGAAGAGACAAAGTTTTTCTTCAGATGTAAAAAAATTATTTTTAAATCAGTGATCTAAAAAACATCTTGTTTTGAGAGTTTTGAGCTTTTCTTCAGAAGTACAAAATTAGTTTTTAAATCAGTGATCTGAAAAAAACACTTTTTTTTTGAGAGTTAACGATTAATGATCGGCTGAGTATAGACAAAGCTCTTCTTTAATTTCATAACAGTATTTTCCACTTTAAATCTAAAAAAACTTTGCCGTTTTTAAACATAACAAGATCAGTGCTCAATAGAGAAAGAGAGAGAGAGATCAGTTTTCCTTGATTTCTAAAGTTTCGCAGACATTTGTCATGCGAAATCAATTTTTTTTTAAACACGAAATCAATTTTTTTTAAACACGAAATTTAACTTTTAATGAGAGTTTAGAAGAGTGATCACCATTGAAAAGATCAATTTCTATAGTTTCAAAGATATTTGCGCAACATTAGTAAGAAAGTCACGGTTTCACTTTCGAAGACAAATAAGTTTTTTTTCGTAAACCAAAATCTTAAAGAAAACTCTTCTTATGGCAAGTTAAGAGAATTAGCAAACATTTCTACTCAATTTGTAAGTTTTGTTGACATTTTTAACAATATACTTGTTAATGAGAGTGCTCTTGACTTTTAAATGAGCTATATTACCAAAGGAAAGCACTTTTCATTAGAGCTAAGATCATTGCTTATCAGAGAGCGAGAAAAAAAGCTGGATATTTTTTCTCAATTTTAAATATTTTGTTGATATTTGTATACTGATCATGTCAAAGTCAAGGATGAACTTTTAAATCATAGATGCTTTTTATGTTAATTTAAGATCAATCATCTGCAGAGAGAGAGAGAGAGCAGATCAGGAATCTTTGCTTTTTGAAGCGATCATTATGGCTGATCAATATGGCTGTACTTTCAGCTACAAATCATTTAAAACAAACGTTTTAAAGAAGAAAAAATTTATGATAGTTTAGATCAGTGAACAGCAAAGGGACTCTTTCCCTTTGCTCTAAAGATATCAAATTTTATCTAAATGAATGAAAGTTAAAGATCAGTGATCGGCAAGAAAAAAGAAGGAAAATTTAGCCTCAACTTGAGTTTTTTAAAAATTACACAAAACTATCTTTCTAATGATATATAATAAGACGCTATTCTCTTTTCAAAAAATGGCGACAAGGTTAACAAATTATACTTTTTTTTACAAATAGTGAAATTTTACTAACTTGCAAGTTTGAGTCCATTAATTTGTTAAACGGAAAAGGTAAGCTAGGCGTTTTATACATCAATTAAGAGGTAATTATATCTATTTTACAATGATATATAATAAGTCATTCTTATTTTATTAAGATGTCTAAAAAATTACCTCAAACTTAAGAAATTGGACTTTAGTAACAAAAAGTAAAATTTTACTGAGTATCAAGTTTGAGTCCATGAATTTTCTAAACGGAATATGTAAGCTAGATGTATTATACCTCAAAAGAAAGGTAATTATATCTGCTATACAATGATGTATAAAAAGTCATTTTTATTAATATGTTTATTAATATGTTTCAAAAATGGCCCTTAACTTAACAAATTGTACTTTGGTAACAAATAGTAAAATTTTATTAAGTATAAAGTTTGAGTCCATGAATTTACTAAACGGAATATGTAAGCTAGATGTATTATACATCAAAAGAAAGGTAAATTTAACTACTTTACAATGATGTATAAAAAGTCACTTTCCTTTTATTAATATGTCCAAAAAATGGCCTTAAACTTAATAAATTATTCTTTACTAACATTTTACTAAGGCTCAAGTTTGTGTTTATTTATTTATTTACGAAACCGAAAAAGTAAACGGAATATATTATACATCAGAAGAAAGGTAATTATATATGTTCTATATCTGATATATAAAAGGTCATTATTTAGCTATTAACATGTCTAAAAATTAAGTCTAACTTAACAAAAATTTTACTTTAATACCAAATACTAACATTAAACTAAGGGTCAAGTTTGAGTATATTTATTTATAGAAATGAAAAGAGCAAGATAAACGTTTTATACCTCAAAGGAAAGGTAATTCTAGCTACTTTCAGAAAATGTATAAATTGTAATAATTTTTAATGAAATAATAATTTTTGAGCAATTACTAAAGTTTCATTGACAATTTAGATTAAACAAATTTAAATAAGGCGCCCGGAAATAGACTTATTTTCTCACACTTAGAAGAGACTATGTAAGAAATGGTACTTCCAAGTCAAGTACTACTCAACTTATTATTTATTTCATTATGTTGTAAACAAAAATAGAAAAAAAAAGTATCTGTGTTTTTTTCGAATCTATCTATCTGTAAATACAAAGTAAAAAAATGCTGTATGCCAAGCTTTTGATGGAAAAAAATATTTGTTTTAATACGAAAACAGATAATAAATACTGATAAGTTCCATATATTTTTTTATAATTTTGCAGAATAAACGACACAACAGAAAATTAAAAGAAAAATATTTTTAAGAATTTTTTTTTTAAACTTAAAAAATTTAATTACATAAATAAAGTTAAAGAAAATTTTTATAAAAATTTCTTTGGAAAAAAGATATTACTGTTTATATTTTTCACTTATCTTTGGTGAAAATTTATGCAAAATTATTCATAATTAGTATCTTTTTATATAAAATAAAAAAAAAATATTTAAAGTGGTATTTTTATCTATATCTTTAAAAATTCTATTCATACAAAAATTATACATTTTGTTTGCTACTTTTTTTTTTGTTCATTTAGTTATTGATAGCAGAAAATCTTAATATAGTACAGAGTACTAGTACTAGTACTACCTGACTGCTTGCTGTTTAATTGGGTCGTTAAAATATTTTCAATTCTTATCATCATGTGATTTTTTCTTTTATATGTACATATCTACATATTTGTTTATGTGTTTTTTTTTTTTAACTATGTATGTATATGTGTAGAAAAAAATATATCTCTTCATTTGTTTACTATTATAGACGCTGTCTATATATATTTTTTTAAAAAAGGTATTAACTATTTCATTTGTTAACTCAAAAAAATGAATAGAAAATGATATAAACATATAAAAATAGAAAATTTTGTTAAAAGTTCAATAATAATAAACAATTTATTAATCAATTTTAAAATAAATTTGTAATAATTAATTTTTAAAATTTATTAGTTAATTAAAAAATCGTGTTATAAAAAGATTTTTATCAAATTTTTAAATACAAACATTATAATTATAGAAATATTGCTTAATATTTAAAGTAAACATCTTAACCTTTCAGTTGATATATAATATGACGAAATTTTCCTGGATTTAAGACCAATAAATAAAAGCAAATTTTAAACATTTTTCAAAATTTCAAAATATCATGTCAAAGAATTTTATATAAAATTTTTAAAAATATTATAATAATTTTAAAATATTTCTAGATTTTTAAAAACTATTAGTAATAAGCTTTCCAGTGATATATAATAAGACCGAATTATCCCTATTTTAAGTCAAACAAGTCTAATCAAACTTAACATTATTTTAAATTTTCAAATTTTCTTGTTTAAAGTTTTTTTTTTATAAATCTTATTACATTTTTATTAGAATATGTAAATTATTGATAAAACTTAAAAAAGTACACACAATTTCCTTTCCAATGATATATAATAAGCCTAATTTATCTTACTAATGTGTTAATAAAATGGCGGCCAACTTAAGGTTTTCAAACAAAATTCCAAATTTTTTGACAAGTTTGTAGGCTTTTTCCCACGTGAAAAGAAAGTAAAGTTATACTTATTGTATATCAAAGGAAAGGTAATAAGGTCTAGTTTTTATAAATATATAACTTATTTTAATATTTTAATTTATTTAATTAATTTTTAAATAATAATTATGTAAATATTTCAATAAAAATTTAAAATTTTTGACAAGTTTGTAGGCTTTTTGGCAGCCAAAAAGCGAGTAAAGTTAGACATATTGTATATCAATGGAAAGGTAATTATATCCAGTTTTCATAATTATATAAATTATTCTTATATTATATTAAACAATAAAATTATTACAAAATTTTTGAAAAGATTAACATTTGAAATTAAAAACAATATTTTTGCTAATTCAATTTTGAAAAGGGATGTAAAATAAACAATATTTTTGTATATCACAGGAAAGGTCAAAGTATCTTTATTTTATAAACATATATGTATACTTTTTATTTAAAGATATGTTCTTAAATATGACAATTTTTTCATAATTGGAGGAATTTTATTAATTTGGTTAAGATTTTTTTTTACTATAAGAAAATTGTGAGTAGGTTATATTGTATATCCATGGAAAGCTTACTGTGTGTACTTTATAAAAATTTATAAATAATTATCATAGTTAAATAAACAATAAAAATATTAAAAATTTTTATTTTTGATAATTTAAAAATATAACAAAAAAAAGGTAATTTTTGTTTACTTTTTTGCTGGGTTATAAGAAAAGGTATATCACCGAAAGGGTTTATTGTCTCCAAATTTCTAAAATATGAAAATAATATTTAAATTTCAATGTTTTCTTAAAAGTATTTAGAAAATACTTTTAATACTTAGAAGTAATATAAAACTGTACTTTAAAAACAGTTTAAAAGCCTAAAAGTATACTACGTTTAACAGAAAGTTAAGATTATCATATCACAGTTAAGTTTTATAAGCATTTTATGTCAAAAATTTATAAATGATATTAATATTTAAATAAATTTTAAAAATTTTACTAAGAAATTGTTTTAAAATAAATGAAAAGTACTTTTATGTTTCCAACCCCTAAAAGTAGGCTATACTAAATTAGATTTTTACTTTTAAAACCTTTAATTCAAGTTATTAGTTTCATCTATTAAGTTATCAGCGAAAAAAACTTAAAAATATTTAGAAAATACTTTGAATACTTAAAAGTAATAAGAAACAGTACTTTTAAAACTGGTTTAAAGCCTAAAAGTAGTTTATGCTTAACAGAAAGTTAAGATTATTATATCACAAGAATGTTAATAATCATTTTATATCGAAAATCTCTAAATAATATTAATATTTAAATAAATTTTAAAACATTTACTAAGATATACTTTAAAACCAAATGAAAAGTACTTTCAGCCCCTAAAAGTACACTATGTTAAATTTGGGAAAAAATAATATTTATATATTTTAAAATTTCCAAATAATATTAACATTGAAATGTATTTAAAAAAT
This sequence comes from Lucilia cuprina, assembly GCF_022045245.1. NCBI lineage: Eukaryota > Metazoa > Arthropoda > Insecta > Diptera > Calliphoridae > Lucilia > Lucilia cuprina. Next base: position 39,173,738 of record NC_060953.1, on the reverse strand, counting down.
TTTACTAAGTAAAACTTTTCAACCAAATAAAATGTACTTTTTAAGTAACTCCAGCCCCTAAAAGTAGACTATACAGAATTAAAGGTTTACTTTTAAAACAATTAAAGTAATAAGTTTTATCTATTAAGCTATGAACAGAAAACAACTGACAACTTTCCTTAAAAATTAACTTTATCTTTATTAGATATTAATGTTAAACCAGTAATTGATCTCTTCAAACAATTCAAAGATTTACAATCTCTAATTACTAATGTCTACACATATTTTGCAGTTAAAAACTTATTTTTGACAAACCTAGCAGACGTCTGATTTGTATTAAAATGACCCTGGATATGTTAACACTTAAAAAATCAATTATTAAATGTTTGTAGCTTAATATAGTTTGTAATTGTTATTTAAGGGTTATTTTTATGCGATAATTTACTTTTCATACTCAGCCCAATAATGTGTTATAGTTTTGTGTAAATTGCTTAAAAAACACTCGAGAAAATACAATAACAAAATAACAAAAAAGTATATTAAACAGCGTGTGACGATTTCAAAAATATACACATACACACACACACGAAAACAAAAAACTATATAAAGAAACAAATATTTAACGTCATCATTAAATGAAGGTTAACAACATTAAAGCAATTATGATTAAACCCCCGAAAATGAAATAAAAAAAATATACAAACAAAATAATACATAAAAATTAAACATAGATACACTTATACATTGAAAAGTAAACTACTTAAGTACAAGCAAAAGAGTATTCAAATTTTAAGAGTTTTTTTCAAATTCAATGAGTTTTAAAGAGCAACCTAAAAAATTAAAGAGCATCAAAGAGATTTTGCTGTGTTAAAGTAATAAGACAAAGAGTTGTTAAGAGTATGAGCAACAATTAAAGAGTACTAAAGAGTACGAAAGCAAATAAAAGAGCATTTTCGTGCATAAAAGAGTATTTTTGAAAAACAAAAATTGATCTTAAATAGAGCTCTATTTTTATGGTTTTGCTTTGGTTTGGCCTTTTTTTGTTATTGTTATGTTTGAAAATTATCATGGTTTTGCGCATGCGTCTGTTTTGCAAATAAAATAATCATCTTATAGTTTGTTATTCTTTTTTTTTAATATTAAAAGCCGTAAATGGTTATGTGCTTAGTGATGTGTGTACCTCCCTGACTGCCTGATGATGCTTTCATTATGTAGATATGTATGTGTGTATATGTAAATACAAGTATATTGTGTGTTTTTCGCTGCTTAGCCAGAGTTCAGTCTAGAAACTACCTTTAATTTTCGCCTGTTTAAGCGTAACTAAATTTATACAATTATTAAGTTGTATCAGTCTTGATCTACATGTCAGTGTAGGGTGTATGATTTGAGAGATTTATTAAGTTGCAGTTTGCATTAACCGGGCTATAGATAAGACAACTATAGACTACACTATGGACTAGACTATCGACTAGAATATAAACTTGACTATTGGCCAGACTATTGACTAGAACATAGACTATAGAATAGCCTAAAGACTAGACTATAGATTTAACTATCGACTGGTTTAACTATAGACTAGACTATAGAGTAGACTATACACTAGACTAGACTATAGAGTAGACTATACACTAGACTAGATTATAGACTAGACTATAATAGACGATAGACTAGACTATAGACTACACTATAGACTACACTATAGACTAGACTATTCACTAGACTATTGACTAGACTATAGACTAAACTATAGACTAGACTATAGACTAGACTGTAGACCAAACTATATACCATACTATAGACTAGACTATATACATGACTACAGACTAGACTAAACTATAGACTAGACTATAGACTAGGCTGTAGACTAGACTATAGGCTAGACTGTAGACCAGACTATATACTAGACTGTAGACTAGACTATAGACTAGACTGTAGACCAGACTATATACCATACTATAGACTAGACGAAAGACTAGACTATAGACTAGACTTTAGACTAGACTACAGACTAGACTATAGACTACACTATAGACTAGACTAAAGACTAAACTAAAGACTAGACTATAGGCTAGGCTATAGACTAAACTATAGACTAGACTAGCCTACAGACTATAATATAGACTAGACTACTGACTAGACTATAGACTTAATTATAGACTAGACTATAGTCTTAATTATAGACTAGACTATAGACTAGATTATAGACTAGACTATAGCCTAGACTAAAAGCTTGACTATAGTCAAGTTAAAGACTAGATTATAAACAAAACTACAGACTTAAGCAAATAAATGCACAAATAATTTGATCGCATGGAAGATACTTTTAAGTGACTTTTGTAATAAAAAACAGATTGCAGAGCATTAGTAAGTAGTTGAGTTAAATGAATAAATTGTGTACTGTTGTGTAGTGTGACGACTGACTTAATCATAATTTCGAAATCTATTTAAAAAAAGCCCTAAAGGGGGTTGATTTTTGCCACCACTTTGGTTTAATGTTAATTTTGTAAATTGTATACAATATATTTTGGTCATAGTAGTTTATGTTGTTCATTGTTGTATACATTTCCCTAAATAACATTTGTAAAATGCGTCATACTTTCTTCATACATATCACTTTATTTGTTTGATTGTTTGTTTTACTTGATGATTTGGGAAGTTGTATGTTGGTTTTTCTATTAAGTTCCCGTGTGAAATTCTTCTTTTTTGAAATTTTTGCTACTTTTTTTTCATTTTTAGCTAAGGCGTCTCTGACTGACTCTGGTGGTGGTGGTTTTGAAGGTAAGTTAGTTTTGTTTCCTTTAAATGGTGGTAGTGTTGTTGATAATAGTGGTTGTTGGTGGTTGCGCTTTGCTATTAAGGATTTAATATTTTGCACATTTGTTACAACTAAATGTTTTATATTGTTGTTGTAAAGAGTTTACTTTTTTTGAAGAACCTAATGTTTTGAGTGGAGGTATTAATTTTTAAAGGGGCTTTTTTTCCATCAAACAAATGTTTAACAGATGATATGATATTAGTATTAAATTGTTTATTAATCAAATAAGGGTGTTGGTGAGAAACAAAGGAATAGGGTTTAGAGGTAAATAAGTTAATAGAATTTTCTTTTAAAGAAAAAAAATTAAATGATTTTGGAAGTATTATTTAAAAGGCAAGGAAAACAAATCTTTGTTTTAGTAACATACTTATGTATTTTAAATTATAAAGTAAATTAGTTAATTATTTTAAAGTTAAGTTATTTAGGTTTAAGAAAATCTTAATGAAAAAGTGAAACTTTTTTAAGGAAATCTACTTTGTCTTTTAATAATATTATAAATTTTCAAAATCGTTTTATGTTTTTTTTTTTTTTTTTGTATTTCGAGCCAAGTTTTTGGTCACTATATATCATTGTAATTGTTCATTAATTATTAAACCCTGTTGCCACATTTCATTAAGGAAATCTGTTCTTTTGATTTGAGAGTTATATTATACATTTTTGAAATCATTATTTCAGCAGTTCGTCAAAAAATCAATGCATCCGAAAAAGACAGTGATTTCTATTTTCATCTAACCATCTGGTTCTATTTTGTCTTTCGTCCTTGACTCTTGAAAACCCTACTTAAGCTTTTTGCAGTCACTTTGTAATCTATGGGGTGACGATTGACTTCCTCTTTGTAAACAAGAGTGAAGACAATCATCACTTTCGTGTTTTCTTTTATAAGCGAGAGAGCGGACAATTGAAAACAAAACTTAAGCTTTTTACTGTCTCTTCGTAAACTATAGGGTGACGATTGACTTTGTCATAGGACAAGTACGACTAATTACTTTGTTGGCTTTATTTCGCCATTCGTCACATATATACTCTCTCTCAAGACATTCGCCACTTTAGTGTCCCCTTTGTAAGCCAGAGAGCGAATACTTCAAAATAAAACTTAAGCTTTTTACTGTCTCTTCGTAAACTATAGGGTGACGATTGACTTCGTCATAGGACAAGCACGTCCAATCACTGAGTTGGCTCTATTTCGAAATTCATCACATATGTACTCCCTGTCAAGACATTCGCCACTTTTGTGTTTCCTTTGTAAGAGAGAGAGAGAGAGAGAGAGAGCGAATACTTCAAAACAAAACTTAAGTTTTTTACTGTCTCTTCGTAATCTAAGGGGGTACTATTGCCTTCTTTAGAGAACAAGCACAGCTTACCTCTTGGTTAACTCTTCTGTGTCAAGGATGTACTCTATGTAAACCAGGGTTAATCGTTACTTTATTGTTCCCTTTTTAAATGAGAGAGCGAAAACAAAACTTAAGCTTTTTACTGTCTCTTGGTAATCCAAAGGGTGACGATTGACTTTCTTTTAGGACAAGCAAATATTAAAATATCTAATCATCTGATAGCTTAAATAGATAGTGTTAACTTAAATAGATAGTGCGGGTTTGTCCCACCGAACTGCTGGGCTATTAGAAACCAAAATAATAACATTTAAAGAAAAATCTTAAGAAAATTTTATTTTCACACACTTTATGATGAAAAATAAAACTCTAAAGAAAACCGAAAAAACTAAACATTAAACATTTTTCCCCTCCCCCCAAAAAAAAACAACATTCATACAATTCAATCATTGATTAAAAATAATGCCATGGCTTTCCTCAATAAAAACACAACAAACAACAGTGTACATTTTTAAATACTTATACATACATATGTACATACAAACATAAATACATTTCCATTCACCAAAGAACTTATAGATACATTAAATCAAATAGAAGACAAATAAGACTGGAAGTGTAGTCAGTCAGTCATGTTGTATGTATAACAACAATCTTTAAGGAATTTATGAGCTCTTTTGGTTTTTGGTATCATTATTATATTACAATAATAAATAGAACAACAACATTTATTAAAACAAAAAAAAAATAACAATGAATTTCTACTTCTTACAATAAAAACAAGCAAGAAAAATCTGGCACGTACACCAAAAAGAAAAAAACAAAAACACTGTGAAGAAAATAGAAAGAAATTATCAAAAGAATTTTCCTTGTTGTATATGTACAAGTTCCCTTCCTTTTTACAATATTTTTGTAGCCATTGTTGTTGTAGTTGTTTTTGTTTATTCTTTACTACAACAATTTTCCCACTACTTCATTTTTTGTTTTCTTTCTTTGTTGTAGTTTTTTTTTTGTTTTTCTTTATTTTTCCTTCTTTAGGTCTATTATTAAGAATATCATCAATGTATGTATGAATGTATTTTTTTTTGGTTTTCGTATAAAAGATTTACAAAGAATTTCCCAGACCTTTTGTATTTTTCCTATATGTTTCTCTCTCATTTCTTTTTTCTTTACTTTTCCATTGCTTGGATTTTCAAGAAGTAAAGAATTTTTTCTTGGGAATCTTTTCTTTATATCCCTCTTTATAACCGACACACTCTGCACCACGAAAAGTGGAAATATTACAGAATCTTCGAGAACAAAAAAAAATTTTGTAAATTTTTATAGAATGAAGTTATGCTAGATACCAGAAAAGGTCAGTAGTCAGACAGTCAGTCATTTACAATTTTTAGGAAAAACAAAAATGAAAAGAACTTGATAGTTGTACTAACGAATTAACTGACAGTTTAACAGGATTTTTTCATTGTTTCGATTTAAAGATAAAAAGCTGCTACTGATTTTAGTTTATAACTTTTGTTGTGCTTAGATTTTTAAAGTTAGTTCTTTGTCATATAAAAGCTTATGCCTTAAGCTTTTAAAAATATTTAAAATCAAATTCAAAAAGCTTAATATGTATCTTTGTAATTTGGTTTCAAACTTGAAGCACAATTATGGAATATCTTATATTCTTTTATCAATATCTTTAGTTGTAATGAAAAAATCTGCATATATTTTTTCGTTAAACTAAAGCTAAGGGTATAAGCTTTTAAAAATATATCATATTAAAGAAAAAGCTTAATATATTCTCTTCTAAGTTGACTTTAAACTTTAATCATGATTATGAGAACAGATTTTATTCTTATTGAAATATTTTACGTTGTAATGCAAAATCATAAGATATTTCTTTGGTTTAAAAAAGCTAAAGCCTTAAGCTTTTAAAAAATTATATTTCTTTGGTGTAGAAAAGCTAATGCCTTAAGCTTTTACAGATATTTCAATTTATAAGCTTGTAACGTATGTTCTTTTTTAAATTCGCTTTCAAACTTGAATCATTCTTATGGAAACTAAATTTATTAAAATGTTAATAACTTTTGTTGTAATGGAAAAACCTAATATGTTACTGTGACATATAAAAGCTATTGCTTTCAGCTTTTGCAAAATTGCTTAATTCAATTCAAAAGCTTTTTTTTTAATTTGCCAGTTTAGGGAAAATGAATTTATTCTTATTGCAATAACTTTTGTTGTAATGGAAAATCTTAAGACATTTCTACAGCACATAAAAGCTAATGCCTTAAGCTTAATTAAAAGCTTTTTAAATTCGCTTTCAAACTTGAATCATAATTATAGAAACTTAATTTATTTGTATGTTTTATTGTAAAGGAAAATCGAAACATATTTCTTTGGTAAATAAAAGCTATTGCCTTAAGCTTTTAGATATATTAGATATTGAATAAAAAAGCTTAATATGTAATCTTTGAAATTGCCTTATGTTATTCAACTATGTTTAATTGAATAACAGAATTTCTTCAATTTATAATAATTGACATTATGTTTGAAACATTTAAGATTTTTTAGTACTTTATGAAATTAAAAGCTTAAAGCTTTAAGAAATATTACCTATTTAAAAGAAAGCTTATTATAAACTCTCTTAAATTGCCTTTGAACTTTAGTTATTATTATTAAGGAACTGAATTTAAGATTGAAACAATTTTGATACATTTAAGAAACTAAGAGCTTTAAGCTTTTCAAAATATTATACGTTAAAAGCTTTGTTTTCAATTGCTTAAAAACTTTATGTAGAATTATTAGAAAAAAAACTAATTATATTGTAATTTGAAAAGCTTTTATTAATATTTCTTTATAATTCTAAAGCTTGAGCTATAAGCTTTTAGCAACTTATTTTTAAAAAAGCTTTATATGTTTTTTCTTCTATTAATTAACTTTAAACCTAAAGTAAATCATTAAATTAAAATTTTAGAAACCATTTCAATAAAAGAGTTGTAAACAAAAAAGCTTTTAAAAAAAGTCCTTTACAAGTTCAAAGGAAAGTTCATTAAAGTTTCTCGAAAGGGTAGAAAACGATTTTGTCAACATCATTATTAGCATTTTAAACATTATTAACAATCATCATTTTCATTATCTTGATGACTTACAAACCTTGTAGAAATATACAGAAATATAATGTAAATATGTATATATATGTTTGTATGTATATATGTATGTATGTATTTATTTAAATGTATCAGAATTTGTGTATGTGCTAAATAGTCTTTAGTCTTCTTTGTAAAATGTATTGTTGTAATGATTATTTACAGTTTGTTGCTTTCTTTGTCTGTTGTAAGTATGTGTGTGTATGTATGTATTTCTTTTAATAATTTCTTTCATTTAAACAAAAGTACTTTACATACAATTTCATAAATGTTAAAAATATTTTTCCCATTTAATGTTTTTAGCTCTTTTAACAAACATACATACAAACAAACACACACACAACATTCCTACACATGCCACGCAATTTATGAGGAAGCAGCAGCAACAGTAAAGTAAAGAAACAAAAAAACTCACACAGATACTCTTCTGCCACTACTACTCTGCATATAAAACAAAGTTAAGAAGGTACATTATCATCTTGGATATTTATACAAAAACATACATATGAACATATTTATGTGTAGATGTATGTTTGTATGTATGTATCTGTGTGTTTAATATTTAGATGTTTTATTAAAAGCAGCTTATGTTTTAAAGTAGGTAGTAATTGTTTTTCTTTTTTGTCTTTGTTTTGTTATTATTATCAATTTTTTTTGCTTTTTTTGGTTTATACTTCTGCTGCCATCAATGTTGTTGTAGAGTATGTACCTTTGTTTTATTAGTGTTGTTGTTGTTATTTTATATACAGGTGTTTGTTGTGATACCTTTACTTAGTTTATTTGTTTGTAAAAGTTATACACTTCATTTGGGTATGTGTTGTTGTTTGTTAATTTTTTTGCCAACCAAAAATACAAAATATATTTCAGTTTTGTAGTTTTAGGGTTTATTTTTTATTAAGAAATTTGGGTTTTTTTCTTCTTCTTTGGTTGCTAAAGTACAGTCTGTGCAGAAAATTTGCTAATATATGATTACAATTCATTAGGAAAGTACATAATCAGTTGCAATTACTGCAAGAAGTGTATAGTAATTTGTTAAGGAGATACACAAAATGTATTATTTAAAAATGTTTTTAAAATTTAATTGTTTTCAAATAAAGCAAAATATTCTTTTGGTTTTTAAAAGTTTATTACTTAAGCTTTTAAGAAATATGAAAAAATTTTTAACCGAGCTAAAGGTATTTTTTAAAAATGAGCTTAAAAATTGATAATATGAAATATGAAGTATAAATATATATTTGCAAAATATTTAGGTTTTTTTTAAATTGGAAAATTTTCTTTAGTTTTCTTAAAGCTTACGACTTAAGCTTTTAATAAAAGTAAAAAGTTCTTTAATCCAACAATATGTAGTTTCTAGAAATGAACTCAAAAATTTATAATATGAAAAATGGGGAATGGAACAATTTTTTACCAAATATTTAGGTTACAAAAAAACGAAGAAATTTCTTTTGTTTTTCTAAAGCATACTACTTAAACTTTCAATAAAAATAAAAAGTTTTTTAATCAAACAATATATAGTTTTTAGAAATGAACTCAAAAATTTATAATATGAAAAATGGGGAATGGAACAAATTTTTACCAAATACTTTGGTTTTTTTTAAATTAAGAAAAATTTCTTTTGTTTTTTTTTTTAAACTTACTATTTAAGCTTTTTATAATTGTCAAGAGTTTTCTTATCGAGGAATATGAGAAAATGAGCTCAAAAGTTAAAGTTTAAGAAATTTTTTGCCACTTTTTTTATTTAAAAATCACAAAATTTTCTTTAATTATTTGAAAGCTTATTACTAAAGCTTTTAATAAAAGTAAAAATTTTACAATTGAGAAATATATATTCTTTTAAAAATAAGTTTATTTAATAAAAATATTAACTAACATTTGGTTAAACATAAAAATGTTTCCCAAAATTAGGTTTTGTTAAAAAAATTTAAATTTTTCTTTTGTTTTTTAAAAGCTTACAATATAAGCTTTTAAGAAAAGTAAAAACTTTTTCAATCGTTAAATATATATTTAAAAAAATGTCCACTAAGTTCAAAATCAAGAAAAATTTTATTAAAATGGGTTTTGCACAAAAATTTAAGTAGAAATTCTAAATTGGAAAAGTTTTTTAAACATTTAAAAGCTTACAACATAAGCTTTCAATAACTCAAAAATTTCTCAAATAATTCAGAAATAAATATTTTTAAAAAATTATCCTAAAGTTTGTTAACAAGAAAAATTTCATGAAAATGGGTTTAAAAGTTAAATGTTTACAAAAATTTAAGTTAAGTTTCAAAATCGTAAAATTTTCTTTAAAAATTTAAAAGTTTACAGCAAAAACTTTCAATAAAACTGAAATTTTATAAAATTCAAAAATATATATTTATAAAAAATGATCCTAAAATTTAAGTTTTCTAGTTTTATAAGAAAATTTTCCAAATCTAAAACATTTTAATAAATTGTTAACAAACCTCTTTTTGTTCAAAACATATTTGGCCTCATTTCATTAAATGTGATTCATTGATGACATGTTACCAGGTTAACGATAAAATTAAACAAATAAAGTCTAAATGTAATTGTTTAAACTATTTTCAAATATTTTCTATACAATAATGTTTGTTTTAATTTTTTTTTTCGAATTTTCAGTATTCAGTTAAAATTATAAAAAAGCACCTAAATTTGTTTGTGTATTCATTCAGTATTGACCCCAAAAAATTGGTTTAACAACAAACCGTTAAATATTTTTTTGTTTTTATTTCTATTTTTTTTTTTTTTTTTTTGTTGTATTCAATAGATAAGAATTTTATGAAATAAACAAAAACAACAAGAGGAGTAAAAAAACGAGCAGCTCATGAAAAACAATTTGATAAAAAAAAAAAAACATAAAAAATTTAGGTGACACTACAACAAAAAAAAAAGAAAACACAAATAAACCACAAAAAATATATATTTACGAATTAATGGTTAAATTATCTATAGTAAAAGACAAATACAACACAAGAAAATTGAAAACAAAATTAACATTTTTAATTAAACCATAAAATTAAGTATGAACAAGAAAATAAAGAAAAAAATAATTGTTTGTTTAAAGAAATTCTTTTAAAGTTTCTACCAAAAAAAGCAAATTTTTTTATATAAAAAATATAATTTCAAAATATTTTTTAAATAAATTTTCTAAAAAGATTTTCTAAAAATAATTTTGTAATTTAAATTTTAACGTTTTATTTGTAATTTACTCTTAAATATATGTGCAATAAAAAAAACTGCATTTTCTTACTCTTTTAAATCTAAAAAAAGAGTACGGAAATTACAATAATAAAAACCAGCTTAAGAGAGAAATGCACTCTCTTTTATACACATACACACACACACATATACATAAACACCCACTGGCACTGCAGAAACAACAACAACAAACTTAATTATGGAAATTGTAGCGAATTTTTCCAAAAATAGTATTTTTTATGGACTAGTCTATTTATTAGTCTACTGTTAATTAGTCTATGGAATAATTAATGAACCAACCTATTGACTCGTATATTGTCTAGTCAATAGAGCACTCTATGGAACTTATATACTGAGTTGTCTATTCAGTAGTTAATTCGCTATAATCTGGACTATTAACTAGTCTATAAACTAAGCTTTAGACTGTGGACTCATTGATTAACTGATCTGCACACTTTGGAATACTAACTAGACTATGGAATAGTTCGTTAACTAGTCTATTGACTAGTTCCATGACTATTCTATGAACAAGTCGAATTAGTGAATGAATTGATTGATCTCTGTAGTAGTTTAGTTACTATGTGTAAGTAACTAGTCTTTGGTAGTCTATGTAGTAGTTTATTGACTAGTCTATAGAATAGTCATTAGACTAGTCTATGAACTCACCCATTTACTAGTTAATGGACCACTCTTTGGGCTCTTATATTGACTAGTCTACTGTACGAGTTTATTGACACCTCTATAGACTAGTCGAAGGACTATATATATTAGTCAGTTCAGTAGTCTATAGACTAGTCGATGTACTAGTTAATTTATATGTTCATAGACCAATCTACGGACTCGTATATGGACTTTACTATTGTATGGTAATAGTCCATGGAATAGTCAGATGACTCGTCTATAGACTGGTCTATGGACTCGTCTATTGACTAGTCTTAGGTATATATAATAGTCAGTTGATTCGTTTAAAGACCGCTCTATGAGCTCGTATATTGACTATACTGTGGAATGAGTAGTAGTCTATATAAGTCTATTGAATGGTCTATAGACTCGTCTGTTGACTAGTCTATAGTGTCGTCTATTAATTAGTCTATAAACACGTCTTGACTGGTCTATATACTATTCTATTGACAGTTAACTGATCTATTTAGTAGTCTATTAACTGGTCTATTGAGTAGTCTTTTGACTACTTTATATACTCTTTATATACTCGTCTATTGACTAGTCTAAAGACTCTTCTATTAAAGATTCATAGACTCGTTTATTGACTAGTCTATCAAGTATTCAGTTGACTAGTCAATTAACTAGTCTATATACTCGTCTATTGAGTAGTCTTTTGACTAGTCTATAGACTCGTCTATTGAGTAGTCTGTTGACTAGTCTATAGACTCGTCTATTGAGTAGTCTGTTGACTAGTCTATTGACTAGTCTATAGACTCGTCGTCGTCGTAGTCTGTTGACTCATCTACTGAGAAGTCTCTTGACTTGTCTATTGACTCGTTCATTGACTAGCCTGTGCAGTAATTTCTTGACTCTTCTATAGGCTAGTGTATGGACTGTTAAATAATCTATAAACCATACTGTGGTCCATTCGTTGGACTAGCTTATTGACTGCCTTATGAACTAGTACGAACTAGTTTATCAACTAGTCTATAGACTAGTTTATGGACTAGTTTTTTGGCTAGTCTAAGGGTCAGTCCGTTGACTTATATTTAAAATATTGATAAGCCCAAAAGCTTATGATATCAAGAAAGCTTTTTCATATAAAAAGTGCTGAAAAAATGCTTCTCCAGGCCTGTAGTGCTGTTGTTTTTTAATTGTTATAATTTAAAAAATTTTTATAATTTTTTATATGAAGCAAAGCATCAAAAGACAAGATACCTTTTTTTTCTTATAAAATTTATAAATAAAGAAATCTGACAGAAATGCAGACAATAATTATCTTATAAAAAAAAGTAAATAAAAAAATTATTCATTTGCTTTTAAACAAAGAATAAAAATGATTTAAAAATACTTTTTTTCATAAATAAAATAAAGCAACAAAAAAAAAACACACAAAATTTGCATTTTTAAAGAAAACTTTGAACTTAAAATGCTAAAACATTTACACACACACAAGAAATGAACACTTCAAACCCAATTAACGGTCATTTAAAAAGCCATAAATTTTATAATTTTTTTTTATAAATAATAATAAAAATATTAAAAAAAAGGTGTTAAGTGTTGTAAAAAATAGGAAAAACATTAATAATAATTTAATAGCAAATATTTAAACAAAAAATAAAACAAAATTGTTAACAACAAAAATTGTAAATAAAATATCTAATTAATGTTTTGTTTGTTTTGGAAAATTTTTGTTTAATAAAATATATAAATTAAAAGAATTTTTTAATTTCTTAAAGAAAAAAACAATTATTTTGTTGACAACAATTAGATATTTTACCTCAATTTTTCAACAATTGTTTAGTTTGCAGTTAGTTGTTGTTGTTGTTGCCTGTTGTTAATAATATTTGTAATTTTTGTTGATTTTGTTGTTTAGGTTTTTCTTTTGGAGAATTTAAAAATTTTTGTTTTTATTTAAGTCTCGAGGTTTTGTTTTACAAACTTCTGAAAAATATTTAATAAATAGAGAGATTATTAAGTTTAAACATGAAATGTACAATAACTAAAGAATTGTTGTTTGGGTTTTAAAGAGATTTTTAATAGATATTTAAATATATATTTTTTTAATACAAATCACTTGTTTTTTTTATATTTTATTACAAATTATGTCACTAGTTTTTTGCTATCGTTTCGGTTTTTAGAACAGTTTGTCATATTGATGTAAACTTTTAATGGATTTTTCTTTAGTTTTGTTGCAAATGGGGAATTTGGTGGAATGGAATGCTTGTTTAAGAGTTATTTAATTTTTTTTTGCTTAATAATTTAAAAAATTGCTTTTTTTCACACTTTCACACAAATTGTTGTACTTAGTTTCTAATGTACAAATTTGTCATATTTACGTAGAGTTTTAATTGACAGTTTGTTTTGTTTTTAATTACGACTTTAATTGTTTGTTTGTTAGAGTTTAAAGCAGTTTAATTTTAAGTTTTTTTCATATATTTTTAATTGTTATTAAATTTTTGTTTATATTAATTTTTTTAACTTTTTTAAGTTTTTTATTCACTTGGTTTTTTTTTCTAAATCACAAAGTCTTTAACAAATTTTTTTCCAATTTTTCAAAAATTTTTATTTATTTAAACAATTTTTTTTAAAACACTTGTTACTTTTTATCTGTTTAGAATTATTAAAATTTTTTTCACAATTATATTAAAATTTTTTAAAATTATCTTAAGAAATTTTTAAAAGTATTTTTTAAAGTTCAACACTTTCAAAACAAGTTCCTTAACTTGTTATTCACTAATTTTGAAATCAGCTGTTTTGAAAACACTGTTCGCTCACAAATTAAGAATTTTCTAGAAAAAAACTATTTCACGACACTTTTCTAAAACTCTCTCTTTTTCGTTCCCTCTCTCTCTCTCTTTTTAGGTTTAATTAACACTTTTACTTGAAAACTAGTTTTTCTTTATTTAAATAGTTTTTAAAATTTTAAAAAAACTGTTTCACTTTTTTGTGTTTAACAGAGTTTCTTCCTCATTAAAAACTTTTTGGAAATATCGATTTTGAAATTATTTTGATTTTTTTTTTTTTTTTTTTTGGTTATCGTTCCACTTGATGATAAAATTTTCACTTTTTTAAATTTTAACAACAATTTTTCAATTCTACACATTTTTTTCAAATTTTTTCCCACTGTTTGTAATTCACTTTAAATCCTCAGACTTGAGTTCGAGTCCCTCTAAGTAATAAAATTTTCACTTTTCTTTAGAGTCTAGTTATAATATTTTTGATAAAATTTATTATGGTTTTGTGTACTTTTTTCTTTAAAAATTTCAAATGTTTTTAAAAAGTCTTTATTATTAAATTTTGTTAAATTTTCACTCAGTTTTAATAATAAAAAATTTTAGTTTCTTTAAAAGTCCAATTTTTTTTTTAATTTTTTTAAATTATTTTTAAAACTATTTAACAAAAAATTTTTAAATATTTTACAATATTTTATATAATTTTTTAAAATTTCAAAATTATTTTAAACAACTTTTTGAAAAAAATTTTTTAAAATTTAAATATATATTAAAAAAAAATTATTTAAATAATTTTTTTTTTAAATTTCAAAACAAAAAGAAATAAATACTTAAAAATTACAAAACTATTTTAAACAATTTTTTAAAATTTAAAAAATTTTTAAAACAATTTTTTAAAATTTAATTAATATTTGGTAAAATTTTAAAACTATTAAAAAAATATTTTAAAAAATTTCAAAAATATTTTAAAATGGAAAGAATATTTTAAACGATTTCTTTAAAATTTAAAAGTTATTTGAAATAAATTTTTAATATATTTGAAATAATTTTTAAAAAATCGAAAAAAGTTTTTTTTTGTTTCAATAAAATATTTTAATGGAATTTTTTAAAATGTTAAAAATATTTGAAATAGTTGTTTTTTAAATTTCAAAAATATTTTATTTTTTTTTAAATTCTTAAAAATATTTAAAACTTTTTTGAATATTTTAGCAAATTTAAATAGATTTATTTTTTTTTTCAAAATTTTTACTTTTTTTTAATTTTACAAAAAATTTTTTAGAGAAATTTGTTTAAAATTTCTTTTTTTTAAATTTCAAATTTTTTTTTAAATTTTACTTTCAAAAAGTGT
Source organism: Lucilia cuprina (assembly GCF_022045245.1). Taxonomy (NCBI): domain Eukaryota; kingdom Metazoa; phylum Arthropoda; class Insecta; order Diptera; family Calliphoridae; genus Lucilia; species Lucilia cuprina. Next base: position 39,158,544 of record NC_060953.1, on the reverse strand, counting down.
TTTTCTAGCAGAAAAATTTTGAATTTAATAGAATAAAAAACTTTCTTAGAAATTTTTTTAAAATATTTTTTTAAAATTTTTTTGGAAATTTAAAATTTTAAGAAAAAATCTATAAAAATTATTAAAATGTTCAGTCTTTGTTTTTTATAAAAACTATGTTGTTATAAAACTTGTTAAATTATATTTTAAATAAAATTTAAAAAAAAAATTTGAGAAAAAGAATTTGAAATTTTTAAAAAAATTTCAAAACTTTTCACTTAAAAATAAACACTTTTTATTTAAAATATTTTTTCTTTGTTTTGTTATTTTGTTATAAAAATATTTGCAATTGAACTGATTTGATTTTGTATTGAAATTTTTAAAATTTTTGGAAAAAAAACCAACAAGCACTTTTTTCAATTGAACACTTTTTTCTTTTAAAAAGATCAATATTTTTATGATTTTTAAAAAATTTAAAATTTTTAGAAATTTATTTAATTAACACAACTTTTCTCCACTTTTTTTTAAATTTTAAACTATTTTTAAAATTAATGTTTTTACAGTAAAAATTTTGGATTTTTTATAAAAAAGTTCAGTTTTTCGCACAAATTTTTTCAATATTGTTTTGAAATTGTGTAAAAAGTGTTGTAACTTCTTAAACACTTTCCATTCCATTCCTGTTAGGTTTAAACATAAAATCTCTCTTTTATTAAAAAAAATGAATTACAAAAATTTTCTTTAATTAACACTTTAATTTTTCTTAATTAATTAACTTTCTTATTTTTTTTTTTGCAACACTTTTTTTTGAAAAAACACCTGTTTTTTTGGTTTTGATTTTTGTTGTTTGTGTTTTTTTGTTTTTTTTTTTGAATTGATTTTGAAAACTTACTTTTTGGAATTACGTTTTGTTGTTTGTTTCGAAAACATGGGAATTTTGTCAACAATTAATTGCATGTCTTGAAAATCCGTCAGGGGTCAATGAAGATATTTGAGAATTTTTTTCTCGCACATTTAAAAAAAACTTTTTTTTAAGAAAAAAAATTCTCTATAAAATAAATTTTTTAATAATTCGTTGATTGATGAGTTAATTAAGCCGCAACAATTAGTTTAATCCATTAGCTAGTATGTACTTGTTGTTGTTTTTTGTTGTTGTGGTAAATATATAATCCATTAGCAATTGTTTGTTTTTGTTTATTTTTTTAATACTGTTTGTGTTGAAAAAATGTAATCCAGAGTTTGCTTAATTTTATTTTAAAACATTTTTTTTGTTTGTTTTTGTTTTTAAATCAACAGGAACTTTTTTTAAATAATTAAAAATTAATTTTTGGATTTAAATTCTTTTCTTAAAATTTGTTTTTTTTTGGAATTATTCTCTTTTTTTTCAATACTGTTTTTTCTTTATAGAAATTTTTTTTAGGAGAAATTTTTTAAATTTAAATTTGTTTGTAGTTTTTTTTTCACTTAAAAACTTTTCTTTTTGTTTTTATTTTTATTACAATATTTGGCCTTTTTCTTTAATTTTTGCTTTAATTGGCCTCTTAGCAGCTGGTAAATGCTTTTTAATTTTTTTATTATTTTTTAACTTAAAACTTGGTAAACAAAAAAATTTCACTTGCTACACTTCACTTGTCATTTTAATTAACCGGTTTTTTTTTTGTTTTGGAAATTTTATAAAAATTTCAAAATTTGTATTTTTCTTAAAAAAAAATTTCAAAATAACATATTTTTTTTAATAAATCTGTTTCTTTTAATTTTTCCATAAATTCTTCACTTTTTTTCAAACAATCATAATTTTTTGTTTTGTTGTAATTTGTTTTTTTTTTTACTTAATTTTCTTGTTTATTAAATATTTTAACCGTGTCACGCGTTAGATTTTTAAAACATGACGACATTTGACAGCAGCCAGAAAGGAACTAAACAACCGCCAGAGTCACGACACCGCACAAAACTCACTGACTGACGACAATGGCGATTATGAAGACAACAAAACGTATGAAACGACATCGACATTATGAACAATAATAAAATGAATAAAAAAAAAACAAAAAAAAAACAAACAAACTCACAGATACTCAAAAACACACACACACATACACACTCTCTCTCCTATAAACGAAACACACAAACAAACAGCAAACAAAAAAAAACTACTCTATACAGATTGTGCATAGAAAAGCTGGTTGGTTGGTTGTTCGATTTGTCGAGAAGACAGGCAGGAAGGCTGTTAGCAGCAGTTTATGAATGCGGGTAGAGCAGCAGGCAAGGCAGGGAAGTTCACAACATTTATTACCAAAATGTTCGTATTAAACGTTTCATACTTCATGACGACTTCTCTTCACACTCGCAGTAGTAGTATCTGTCAGGCATGGAAAATCAAGTAATTTCGGCACATTTTCTTTCTTACAATTTTCGCTCAATAGTCCAAATAGTAGTTTATATACAAGTATGTAGCCTAGTCTTTAGTTTAGCATGTGGGCTAGTCTAAAGACTATTCTATAGTCTTGTCTGTAGGCTAATGACTAGGATATAGTCTAAAGTCTAGTCATTGGTTTAGTCAACAGCCTAATTCACAGTCTAATGTCTGGACTATAATCTAGGCCATAGTCTTAAGTCTAGTCTATCGTTAAGCTAATAGTCTAGTCTATAGTGTAGTTTTGTCTATTCTAATCTAATCTAGTTTATTCTGGTCTGCTCTATGGTTATGTCTAGTCTATAGTCTAGGTTATAGTTTAGTCTCTAATCTAGTCTATAGTCTAGCCTAATCTAATCTATATTATAGTTCATTGTATAGCCCATAGTCTAATATATGTTATAGTCTATAGTCGAATCAATAGTGTAGTGTATAGTATAGTCTATAGTCTAGTCTATAGTCAAGTCTATAGTCTTGTCTATAGTCTAGTCTATGGTCTAGTCTGTAGTCTAGTCTATAGTCTAGTCTATAGTCTAGTCTATAGTCTAGTCTATAGTCTAGTCTATAGTCTAGTCTATAGTCTAGTCTATAGTCTAGTCTATAGTCTAGTCTATAGTTTAGTCTATAGTCTAGTCTATAGTCTAGTTTAGTCTAAATTCTAGTCTTGTCTAGACTATAGTCTATAGTCTAGGATATAGTCTATAGTCTAGGCTATAGTCTATAGTCTAGGCTATAGTCTATAGTCTTGGCTATATTCTAGTCTATAGTTAAGTCCATAGTCTGTAGTCTAGTGTAGTCTACTCTACTCTAGTCTATAGTATAGTGTTTAGTCTAGTCTATAGTCTTGCTTATAGTGTAGCCTATAGTCTAGTCTATTTCAAGTCTATAGTCTAGTCTATATTCTGGTCTATAGTCTAGTGTAGTCTATAGTCTAGCTTGTCATTAATTTAGTCTATAGTCTAGTATTTATTCTATTCTGTAGTCTGGTCTACAGCCTAGTACAATGTCTTGTCTATGGTCTAGGTTATAGTTAATTTTATAGTATAGTTCAAAACCCATTCTAAAGTCTAATGTGTGGTCTATATTCTATTCTATACTCTAGTCTACAATCTAGTCTAAAGACTAGTCTATTGTCTAATCTAGAATAAGGTAACCTAAGCTAGTCTTGTATATATAATGTATTCTGGTCTAGTCTTATCTAGTCTAGTTTAGTCGAGTATAGTCTCAAGTCCAATCCAGTTCAATAGTCCAGTTCATAGTCAATTTTCTATATAATCTAATGCCTAAAATGTTGTTAATAGTTAGTACTATATGAAAGTTGCAATTTTCCACGTCTGGAATCTGTGTATCTTTATTGTTGTTGCTTCTGCTGCTTTAATACAATCACGTACAATTTAATATGAATCCACGAACACAAACAGCAACAACAACTGCAATAACATCACCAAACAGCCAGAGTTAAAGATACACTTTCTTTATACGTACTACCTTTTTTTCTTTATACATATTTGATTATATTTTCATCATTCAAAAATATTCCATCAAACTTGTTTGATATGTACTGTCACACTATTAACACAACTCCCAAGACCAATAGTATGCGGTCGGTGCAAATCTTTAGCAAATTATCAAACTTATACAAACATGTTGTATGTTGTATAATGTTTGCTTGAAGTTTGATGACTTTTACTCGATAAGTTGTATCAAATTGAAAAGCGGAACAACAAATACAAACAAAATTATAACAACACTAAAGAAAAAATAAACAAATTAAAATATTTCATTTTGTCCCGTTGTGTGTGTGTGAGTGTATGTGAAAGAGAACTGTGGGACCTTTTGTTTTTGAATGGTAAAAGGATAATTTTAGGTATAATATGTAGTTTTAAAAGCAGGTGTTTTTAGTACAATCATCATTAGGTAGTTAGGTATTTAGTTAATATTTATTAATTGAGGGAAAATACCTTCACAATGAAGAAAAGCTTATATTCTAGGTACATAAATTAATTGTTATTTTAAATAAATTTCTATATAAAATAATGTAAAATGTAACAAATTTTAACACAATACACTGTAACTGATTTTTACTAGTCCAGTACATATGTAGATAAATCTGTTCAGTCACCCTATACAGAATGATACACCGACCAATGGACTAGTTAATAGACTTTCCAAAGTCAATGAATTTGTTCTTTTTCGCTACTCTATAGCCTTGTCCACAGCCAATTCCTTAAACAAGACAATATACTTGCCAATACATTCTTCAAGTGGTTTATCTAGTCTAATAGACTATTTCATTTGTCCACAGATTAGTCCATAGTTAACATACTAATCAATAGTTAGCATACAAATTCATAAACTCAACAATGTATTGACCCATAAACTACACAATATATTTGTCAACAGACTTGACAGACTAGTCATTAGACCAGTCCATCGAGTAGTCAATATACTAATCCATAGTTTTGTCCACAGACAAGTACAACTACCAATAGAGTTGTTAACAGACTTCTCTATAGGAATTGTCTGTAGAGTAGTAAATAAGTCGATAAGTCCATTGGGCAGTCAACTGACTATGAACTGAACAGACTTTTCACTAGTTCATAGCCTAGTGGAGAGACTGTTCCAATGACTAGATAATACTGTCAATAGATTTTCCTATAAAGATGTTCATAAATCAGTTAATAGACTAGACATAAGTCAGGAGAATAACCCATAGACTAAAAAATATACTTCTCTTTAGAATAGTCTATAAACTTATCTACACTAATAAATAGATAAGTCCATAGATCTTTCTATTCTTTGGCTAGATGATGGACCAGCCTATAGAGCATTCAATAATAGACTTGCCAATAAATTACGCTATAGACCTATACAAAGACTAGACAATAGTCTTATCTGTAGATTAGACCATCGTTGGATGTAATTCTCTTACATCCCATCCAAGCTACATTCATACATATGTACATATATCCTTTTTTCACACCCACTGTGCGTTCCCATTATTATTGATTTTAGAGCAGCAGTTAATGTGTAATACAATCTATATAATTTTGACATACAACCCAACACAATTTAGCCATATCTGGTGTAAATCTTTGATTGTTTTTCATATTTTTTTCTGCTCGTTTGTTGCTTCTTCCATCACAACTTTAGCATGTCCAACATGGAGACATGTTGTTGTTGCATGAACTATATGAGATGAAAAAATAATAAAAACAAATTGTTTTATTTGTTTTTGTATTTAATTTTCTACACTTCTTCACTTTGTTCAGTTTGAAATTGATTGAATTTAAGTTGGATGAGAAAAACTATGTTGTTGTTTTTGTTGGTTCGTTCGTGTGTTTGTATGTTGGATAGATATATAAATGGTTGGTTGGTTAGCTGGTGGATCTGTTCGTTCGTTTGTTTGTATTTGTTGTTATTGTATGGCTACCTCAAACTGTAAGTATGAAATTTTTTCGATATATAATTTTTTTTATTCCTATTTTGAATGATGTATGTGTGTTGTTGTTTTTTCTCTGTTCAGATATCATTATTGTTTAATTTTTTTTGTTCTTCTTTTTTTATTTTATATTGCTGCTGCTGTTGCTTTACATATTTTTATTTACTTTTTTGTCGTTGTTTTTATTATTGTATACAGAGAGTGTTGTTGGTTTGATTTCGTATATTTGTAAAAGAGTGTGTCGTATTGTCGTTGTCGTCCTAGTTGTTGTTGCTGCTGCTGATTTATTTTGTATTTGGTCTCGGGGTCGGTCGTTGGTAGTCTTTAGGGCGACGCAACTTATACACTTAATTCAATGTACATAATCGTAACACAACGACGACAACAACAACTACTACTAGTCTGTACTCTATACTACACTCTGTACACATGCACGCACAGTGTACGTCGTACATACAACATATTAGTTGCTGTTATTATTTTTATTATTGTTGTATATTTTGTAGTAGTAAATACACTGTTGTATTTTTGTTGCTGCTGTTGTATTCGTCGTTTG
>NC_060953.1:39147157-39149657 GCF_022045245.1 Lucilia cuprina | reverse complement strand
CAATTTTATTTGGTTACGATAAACCTGATTATGTATCAAGTGTTAATGTAATAAATTTTAAATCAAGAACAGAGTTTGAAATGGGTGAATTGTTGAAAAAGTGTTTAATTAAATATAGGTATAGGGTCTGCCGATAAAAAAAAACATATTGTAACATCGAATTTTTGGGAACGATTTGAATGAAATTTTTTATGCACAAAGAGGAGGTTTTATTGTGTTAAGGTTTTGAATATGGACCTCATGGGCTTATTACGGGCGTGGTAAGGGGTTCTCACTTTTCCTTTAGCAACTTAGATCTAATGTGATTTTTAAATTTTAAGCAATTTAAGCAATTAAAATTTATATTTTAAATAAACTGTATAATTATTTAATTAGCAGTCAATTTGTTGTAAGTACGTAAAATGATATTGATATTATTACAAGCAATAATAATTAAATTAAAAGAGAACTTGTAATATTAATCCCTTTTATTAATCATACATTTACATTAAATTAACCACATTAAAATGTTGAAAATTCGAGCGAGAAAAATACCAACAAACACCCACAGTGTAAATACTTAATAATAGTAATAATCATACAATAATAAAACACAAACAACAGGCATGTATGAAATATCCATATATTACAACAACAACAACAATAGTTACAACAAATTAAAATCAACATATTCAGTTACATTTACATATTTTTGTTTTTAGCTTTTTGCAGAAGAAAAAAAAGAAAAATAAATAACTGAAACAAAATAAAAGTATGAAAAATAATATTATAACAAGGCATTTAACATATTAATCCAACAAAAACCCAAAAGAGCATAAAAAATAGTTAAATAACAACAACAAAAACAATAACAACCAAAGCGACACAAGTAACAAGCATATCAGTTAATACCACTTGTAAACATTGCCTAAAAACATTATTGCCACTACTACAACTAGTACATAAATACATACATACTTCTCATACAAACAACATGGAAACACTCTTCTTCTGCACTACTCATTATAACAAAACCAACAAACAATGTGGCAAAAGGAAAAAAATTCCATATCAATAGCCAACCAAGCAACATAAAATTTGAAACCAACATTAAGCAGACAACCAACCCAACCAAGCGACCAAAAATGATCCAGCTACAGGCTGTATGTAGTACAAACATACAAAAACAATAATAATAATATTAAAATGATGAGAATATGGTTGGTGGTATCTAAAAAATACTTGTACTCAAACATGTATGAAGTAAAGTTAAAGAAAACACCATCGCTAGGAGAAACATTGAAATAAAAAAACTTTTGTTTGGCATAATACAAAAGTAAAGATGACTTAACCAAACAATTTATCACTCAATTAGCAATTGTACAGCAACAAAAACAAAATATGTAAAAGAAAAAAACAACAATAACAATACAAAAAACAAAACATTCATGAACAACGACGAACGATAAGTATGAACAAAATTTACTACCATTTGACATACAACACCACAAAATAAAGAGTAGACAACAACACCAAGCAAAACAAAGAAAAAACACAAAAAAAAAACAAATACAGCAGCAATACAACAACACCAAACACCAGTTAGACTGTCAGTCAGTCAAGCCGCAACTAACTAACCAAGCAACTACAACTATACTACAGGGACAAAAGATATCTCAAGTTGTATATCTAACCACTAAAATTGGTAAAATAATTGAAAATACTAAACGACAACAATAGCAAAATCAACACATTTTCCAACACACACACACACACATACACGCAAAATATACCGCTCTCTTTTTTTTGAAACAATTTATAATGAGAGAGACATTTTAGGGAGTACTCTTTGTTATGATAAACAAATGTAACACTTTTAACAGTATGATTATCACAAATTAGGGAAAATTTATAATTGTTATGGAAATTTCCGATTGAAGCCAATAATCGGTATAATGAATGATCTTTTTCTGCAGAAAATTACCAATTTAAATAGCATAAATATTAGTCCTAGCAAAAATTGTCCAAAGAAGTTCACAGATAACTATTTCTATAGACTAGACTATATACTAGACTATAGACTAGATTATATACTAGTCTATAGTCCAGTCTATATTCTAGTCTATAGTATAGCCTATATTTTAGTCTATAGTCTTCTCTATGGTCTAGTCTATAGTCTAGTCTAAAGTATAGTCTAAAGTCTAGTCTATATTCTAGTCTATAGTCTAGTTTAAAGTCTAGTCTATAGTCTAGTCTATATTCTAGTCTATAGTCTAGTTTAAAGTCTAGTCTATAGTCTAGTCTAAAGTCTAGAATATAGTCTAGTCTATAGTCTAGTATATAGCCTAGTCTGCAGACTAGTCTAAAGTCTAGTATATAGTCTAGTCTATAGTCTAGTATATAGCCTAGTCTGCAGACTAGTCTATAGTCTAGTCTATAGTCTAGTCTATAGTCTAGTCTATAGTCTAGTCTATAGTCTAGTCTATAGTCTAGTCTATAGTCTAGTCTATAGTCTAGTCTA
>NC_060953.1:39124977-39147057 GCF_022045245.1 Lucilia cuprina | reverse complement strand
CTATAGACTAGACTAGACTATAGACTAGACTATAGACTAGACTATAGACTAGACTATAGACTAGACTATAGACTAGACTATAGACTAGACTATAGACTAGACTATAGTATATAGTCTGATATAGTGTAGTATATAGTGCAGTGTATATTTTGCGGTCCATATTATTAGTTAATAGGCTAATTTATAGTCTATATAATAGGAAACGTTTTCTATCCCATAAAAACCACTCACGTAGCTAGTTCTGCATGAACACACTACTACCCTTGAGAATTCATATTAAAATATTAATAAAAAAGTAAACTATCACTGTATTTATATTCCATTCCTGCACCTACTAACAAACCTACCTATTTCATTTACTGAACAAGACCACCATCTAAGAGATAAGTGTTAAATTTTTCCGCTCTCTCACTCCACGTCTCTCAGTCTTATCATACAAACTATAAACTCTTTCATGTTTTCTTTATCATATTACAGTTAAAATACGCACTTACAAACATAAATACTTCAACAAACATGCTCGTATTTCATCATTATCATACAAACACTCATTATTATTATTATTATTATTGTAAGTAAGTATGAATGAATGAATGAATTGTTGTTGTTCATGTTAGTAATAGTAAGCATAGGAATAGTTTTTGGTTTTTGTTATCTTATCATAATTGAGTCTTACTAATAGTGTAACTGTGTATTATTTCAGTTAACAAAATGAGAAGTAGAGAGAGAGAGAGAGTATTAGATACTCAGATGTAGCATTCGAATGAAAAACTAATAAAAAAGAGAGAGTTTGTTAAATAAACCCTTTGTAAGAGAGGACGCGAAAGAGAGAGTTTGTGATATGAAAATATTGTAATAAAAACCTGATTGTTGTTATTGCTGCTTCTACAGTTTGTCAATGTTTGTATTAAATTTTTCTACGGTTGGATGTACTACAAACATACATACATAAAAAATGTATATAAGTATGTATACATGTATGTATGTACTTATGGAAATATATAAGTATGTATATTTTTATTCTGTAGGTATGTTTTTCAGTTTGTTTGTTTGTGTGTATCTGTATCTGCAAGTCGTTTTGTTATCATCATCATGTTAAGTGGTAGAGGGTGGGTGTCACAAAAGGTTTGTCGGTTATTTAAAGTAGACAACAGTATAAGAAGCAGCAGCAGCAACAACAACGACACTAGTAACAACTACAACGACACCACAACAGTAACAAAAACGAAGAAGATGTCTAAAAATAAAAATAAAAGAGCGTTACAAAAATATGTTTTCGTTTACATATTTTTGTTGTTTTATGTTTTTTTTTGATTGTATATTTTTCGTTTTGTGTGCAACAATATTACACAGTGTTGATAAAAAAGATTATAGATTAACCCATTAATAATCATCAAGACTTATTTAGTTATAATAACGAAATATAGGAAATTTTTTCTTTTGTTATTTTTTTCTCGCATTTTATCATTTGGGAGAGAAAGTGTGAGTGAATGGTTAAGATTCGTTTCCAGAAAAATGTTTAAATATCATCGAAAATTGAAAAGTAAAATATATTTTCATTTGTGCATTAATCTATTGAAAATAATATATAATTTGTCAATATTAGCTGGTATTTGTCAACATTTTTAGTTATGGCTGTTATGAACCTCTTGAGTGCAGCTTCCATAAGCGCTAATTCAGAATTCTTTAGAATTTCTTCGAAAATTGTCAACCACATGCCAAATATCCTGTGATATCCATTTTACCAAAACCAGTAGAATATAGTCCGACAACACAGCGTCCAGGAATTGTTAGGCTGTGCTATTTCGTTAGTTAGTTAGTTAGTAAGTTAGTTAGTAAGTTAGTTAGTTAGTTAGTAAGTTAGTAAGTTAGTAAGTTAGTAAGTTAATAAGTTAGTAAGTTAGTAAGTTAGTAAGTTAGTAAGTTAGTAAGTTAGTAAGTTAGTAAGTTAGTAAGTTAGTAAGTTAGTAAGTTAGTAAGTTAGTAAGTTAGTAAGTTAGTAAGTTAGTAAGTTAGTAAGTTAGTAAGTTAGTAAGTTAGTAAGTTAGTAAGTTAGTAAGTTAGTAAGTTAGTAAGTTAGTAAGATAGTAAGTTAGTAAGTTAGTAAGTTAGTAAGTTAGTAAGTTAGTAAGTTAGTAAGTTAGTTAGTTAGTTAGTTAGTTAGTTAGTTAGTTAGTTAGTTAGTTAGTTAGTTAGTTAGTTAGTTAGTTAGTTAGTTAGTTAGTTAGTTAGTTAGTTAGTTAGTTAGTTAGTTAATTAGTTAGTTAGTTAATTAGTTAGTTAATTAGTTACTTAGTTAGTTAGTTAGTTAGTTAGTTAGTTAGTTAGTTAGTTAGTTAGTTAGTTAGTTAGTTAGTTAGTTAGTTAGTTATTTAGGCACATCATTCTTAAAGAGTTAATTTCTCATTTGTGAATTTTTATTTTTAATCTTCTTCCTTATTCTCCTTATAAGTGAAACACACTCTTACATAAAACACACAAGTATAAACTCTCATATACAAACATACATACATATCTATCATTGACATATAGCATCACTGTTTGAGCGAATGTTTGCTTCTACACACAGAACATTTTCATACGAATTGAAATTAGAATCCAAAAAATAGAACAATTTATAATGACAAATGAAAAACTTTAGTCGATCTATTTGTTTGATATGATATAACTTTGATTATCATCACCAATGTGATTTCCTCAGCAACTTCAAACATGTTGCAATCATAAATAATACAATACTTAGAGGAATTATCTCAAGAAGAATTTTGTCTAAAGATCCTGATCAAATCTTTTTAAAATTCCAATAAAAATGTATTCTGGGTTCTTAAATTTAACAGAAAATAAAACAACATTTATCATCACAGTCTTTTGTTATTGTAGGTTGAGTGTTTTAAATATTATTATTGTTAATATATCAGTGAAAAAGTTGAGTGTGTATGTGTGTTTATCCTCGAACAGGATGATGACAATGACTACTACTACTACTACTACTGTGGCATAAACTGTAAAAAAACACAATGAAAGAAAAAAATAAACGAATAAAAACTGTGTGGCACAGAAATCTAAAGAGAGGGAGAATGAGTATGAGGCAGTATTGTGTGTGTTTGTGAATGCTTGTAGTGGTAGGTAGTAGCATCATAACATTTTAAGGATATAAATGATGAGTTATTATTTCCCCTATTGTAAAAAAACGATTTTTTCATGTTTCTTTTTGCTGCCACAAAATACAACATAATAAAGGTGATGTTGTGCTGCAGTGGAATGATGGTTCTGTGATGGCTGGTTGGCAGGCTGGTGTGGTGGTTATGGTGGTGGGTGACTAAATGAGTGATGCTAAGGATGACGATGATGATGTTTACAATAAGGCACAAAAAGATGAAAATAGCAAAGTTGGCTCGGTCTGTCAATGTTTTATGTAGTTAAACGTGGAAAAAATCGTATAAATTCACATACATTTAAACAGAAGTACGTACAAACATACATACATGCATACGTAACATATCCATGAAAAAGAAACGGTGGGTGAAAATATTTGAAATGTAATGTTGAGATTGTAATACATAAATATGTATGTACGGAATAGCAAGGATGCTACGAGGGTTTGATAAAAGTTAGCTAGCTAGCTAGCTAGCTAGCTAGCTAGCTAACTATCTATCTATCTATCTATCTATCTATCTATCTATCTATCTATCTATCTATCTATCTATCTATCTATCTATCTATCTATCTATCTATCTATCTATCTATCTATCTATCTATCTATCTATCTATCTATCTATCTATCTATCTATCTATCTATCTATCTATCTATCTATCTATCTATCTATCTATCTATCTATCTATCTATCTATCTATCTATCTATCTATCTATCTATCTATCTAAATAACTAACTAAATAACTAACTATCAAACTAAAGTTAGTGAAAACTTTTTTTGAGAACAGAACTTATCAAAGCAGTTCTATAAACAACAATAATTTATTACAATTTTAAATAACTTTTCGGTCTGCCTTAGCAGTACAAAGCTTCTGTTTCTTTTTTATTTCTGTATTGTATTCACGTTGATGACAAAGTAGAACTGTTCATGGATTTGTGTATTTTTTTCATTCTTTGTTGTTGATACAATGCTGCTGCTGCCGTGTTTTTTTTTTCTTACGTTCAACACAATTTTTGTTCGTTTTTATGAAATGAGTTTTAAAATTTACTTTGCGACTGACTGCAACTATGGTATGAGTCGAATCTTATTTTTTCAGTATTATTTCGTTGGTATTTTATTCTATTTTTAAGGACATTGTATTTAATACTCAATGTATTGTTATAAAAATGATGTGTATTGTTCTTTACAATACAACCGTAGTATCAACAGTAGTACAGTGGCAGAAGCAGGAGCATTTACAACATCATCGTCATCATCATCCGCACCACCACCTTTTAGTTTTATCGTAATTTTTTTTTGCCTTCTTTACGTATAAATATTATAATACTATATAAAAAAATAATAAAACCTTTTTTTGGGACATTTGTTTTTTTTTTATAAATTTTTTTCTCTTTATTTTTGCAATGATTTTTTTCTACTTTCATTATGTTCTAATATTGTTTTTTTTAGTTCCTTTGTCATATTGCTGTCTTTAAAGTATGGTGTAATTTGTTTTTTTTTTTTGTTATGATTTTAAAAAGGTGGTGAGTTGGTGCTGATGATTTGAGTTTGCAGTAAATGACAAGCTGTTAAAAAGCCAGAAAGCAGAAGATTTTATAAACATGATACTCACTTATATTGGTTATGGTGTACGAGTAGGTTTATTATTGGAAATATTTGTAGGATATGGAATCAAATACATATACACACATACTTACATTAGTACTGTATGTTTTATTATTGAAAGTCCTTTTTTTAAATTTGACAATAGAAATAAATCATAGTAAATCAAATTATATTTTTAGATTTTGTCAAACACTATTACATACATATAAACAAAAACTTTTACTATCTGTAATTGATTTTCGTTGTTTTAGAAAGATTTCTTTAGAAAAATATCTTCTCTATAGAAAATGATCTTATTTTATTTCCTTTTCTAGAGTTCTTTTTTATAGCAAAATTGTCTTCTATTGACAGTTGTACATATTAAATCTATTGGTTGTATTAGAAAAGTTTATTCCTTATAGAGTTTTAATTATGTAGAAAAATACTTTTTTTTAGCAGTTTTAATTCTAAACAGTTTTTCGTAGAGAATTTGTTCCATTTTCTACAGAAAAACTATCTACTTTATAGTTTTTAAATTTTGTCTTTTTTTCTATAAAATAGAAATTTCATTATAAAAAGTTTTCTATAGAGAATATACTTATCTGTATAGTTTTCTATAGAACAATTCTCTGGTCTGTTCTATATTGAAAATGTTTTCTGTGGCCAGTTTTCTATAGAAACGTGTTTTCTTTGATTAGTTTTCTATAGTAAATTGTCTGTCTTGTACATTTCTCTATAGAAAAGCATTTTGTTTATACTGTTTTCTATAGAGAAATATCTTCTCTGTACATTATTTTATAGAAGTTCTTTCTCTGGAGATTTTTTTTTATAGAAGTGTCTTTTTTAAATAGTTTTCTTTAGAAAAGTGACTTTCCTGCACTATTTTCTTTTGAAAGATGTTATCTATGCGCAGTTTTATATAGAAAAGTGTTTTTTCTGTAGAAAAATTTTGTTTTTGCACATTTTTTTTAGAAGTGTCTTTACTATATGGTTTTCCATAGAAAAGTGTCTTCCCTGCATAGTTTTCAATAGAAAAATGCCTTCCCTGTACAGTTTTCTATACGAAGATGTCTTCTCTGTATAGCTTACATGTCTTCCCTACATAGTTTTCAATTGAAAAATGCCTTCCTTGTACGGTTTTCTATACGAAGATGTCTACTCTGTATAGCTTACTAAAGAAAAGTTTTAAAGTTTTCTATGTAAAACTGTCTCCTCTGTACAGTATTCTATTCAAAAAGGATATCTTTTTATATTAAAATGTTTTCTTTGAATAGCTTTCTCCACTATACTTTACTACTTTCTATAGAAAAATCTCTTTTCTGTGTAGGTTTTTTTTTATAGAAAAGTGTTGCTTTTTCAAATTTTCTATATAAACGGTTTTCTCTGTACAATTGTTTATAGAAGATTCTTCTGTATACAAATTCCAAAAGAAAAGTGCTTTCCCTATACAATCTCTGCAGAGTTTTCTATAAAAAAGACCATTTTTTATAAAATAGTCTACTCTATACTACATTGTATTATTATGAAAGTTTCTCAGAAAGGTTATGTTAAGTTGATGTATACTATATCAAATCCGAAGAAATACACCTAGGCCGCTATAGGGCCGGTTGTGCGCTTCTTATCGTGAAAAAAAGTTCGCTGAATGAATTATTTTTTAGTGTTCAGAAACTCAGATTCCTGAACGTAATTCCTAAGAATCTTCCAATCAGTGTTAGTCAGGAATGTTATTTCCTGAACAACATCACTTCCAAATTACTTGAATCTAACTTCGACGAATGCCTGGAAGTGGCAAAGAAAGTGCTCCAGACTTTCACTGTCCACATGATCTACATTTGTCAGAATCCGCACGTCCAATTTTACATAGATGTGCTCGTAGTCCTGTGTGTCCACTCAGAATACGTACCATCATACTAACTTCAGACTTGGTCATTTTGAGGAAATTTTTCGTCTTGCTCTCATCAGGGTCACTCCATAGGATCTTCGTGGTTCTACCCACTGTTTCATTACACCAAGAGGTTTTATGGGATTCTCTCACCCATATTTTATTGCGTCGAATGGTTTTGAATTTGTCAGGTTAACAGTCTCGATCTCCAAGGACATTCGCCCTTACTCAGAAAGGTATTCTACAGAAAAGTGTTCTGTAAAAAACTCAGAACTCTATAAAAAATGTTTTCTCCGCCCAATTTTCTGTAGAAAATGTCGTTCTACTTTATATATTTCTCTATAGTAAATAAACTTCATTTAAGCCAAAATATTTCCTTTTAAATTTTTTGAAAATTGTCTAATAATCTTGATTCTCTTTATATTTTACCTATTATGTATTTAAGAAAAAAACCTTCATACAAAGGACACAGTTTTTTTGGTGTGTGTGTGTGTGTGTGTGTAAATAAAATCCATTTATTTCTTTAAACAAAGAATGTGAAAAAATGCCTTTAAACGACAAAAAAATATCCAAAAAAGGTCACAATAATATTTGGTGTCCTCTACAACATGGTACTCGTGTTGGAACTACACTAAGTATGAGCAACATTAAATGGAAAAAAATATTCAACATACGAATAAAACAAACACAATAAGAGCAATAACAACAGAAAATTAAAGAGAGAAAGAATGAAAAGAGCAAAAGATAGTAAGAAAAAAAGAAAAACTGGTATTTTCACATGTACACACACACATAATAACATTAATACAGTAAAAACCAACAAAATAAAGAGCTTTTCCAAAAAGGACAATACACATGTTTAAATATATAAACACAAGAGAACGAGAGAGAGAGAGAGAGAGCAGCAGAACGATAATAACTAAGAAGAGGAAATATTGGAAAATTATATTTATGAGTATTTGTTAAATAAATTTTGTTACGACTAAAAAGGGCCCAAATGAAAAGCTACTTTCTTGATTATGCACACTCTCTTGCCAATTGTTGTTGGTTTAATGTTTGTTCCCAAACACTTTTCTCTCTTTTAGCTTTTGGTTTAATATAAGTATCTCTTTCGATTATTTATTGTTATAACATTGTTTTTGTTATGGATACACTGACTGGCTGACTGTCTAGTTATTATGGTGACGATGGTGATGATGATGATGAAGTGATGTTTGGCAGTTGTGTAAAGAAAAAAAAAAAACAAAAAAAGTTTGATAAAGTTTGTAAAAATCTGTTGTTTTCAGCCAAAACAATGTGAATGGAAGAGAAAGAGTGTGTTGACTACCTAATCTTGTTGTTTGTCATTGCTGTGAGTTTAAATGTTTGTTGTATACAACAAGTACCTTGTATTGATGGCTGGTGGCTACGCTTTATTTAATATGGCGGTTTGTGTGTGTGTGTGTGTATATAGTATCTGTGTTTGTTTGTCTCCTTTAAATGGCCTGAACAAAGTACGTATGAACTCAAAAGTTGGGAATGAATGTAATATTGAAATTTGTGTGCTTTTTTTTGTTTTTTGTATTCATGTAAATGCTTGTCTGTGTGTATCTGTGCATTTATTTGTTTTTTTGTTCCTTCTTGTTGTTGCTTTTGGATATAAATGCTTTGCTAATGTTGTTGACGTTAACGTTTACGTGCTGTTGCTGTTTGATACTATATATTCGTTGGATCATTGCTTCGTTCGTCTTTTCATACTTTTGTTCGTTTCATCTGTTAGTCTGTCGTTAGTTCATTTATTCATTGTTGCTGTTGTGTAGTTGCCTGTTTGTTTGGCCGCAGCGTAATGAAATTTTATTGAAATTATATTTTTTTCTTATTGTTGTTCTCTTTTTTTTGATTTTTTTCGTTCATTCCTTTTTGTTTTTGTGATTTTAATATATGAATTTGTTTTGCTTGAATGTTCGTTTGTTTGTGGTTCGATTTTATATGATTGTTGGAGGAATATACTCGTACTAGTTATACATGTCAATATACTATGAGAGCACATACAATCGTACATCTATAGATATATGTATGTATATGTGTGTATGTACATTTTTATTATATTTATATTTGTTGTACTTAGCATATTCAGTTTTATTTTAAGTACTCAGTAGTATACCGCGCGATTGTGATACGATTTTGGTTGCTTAAAGGATACCCTACGCTAAGTAGATAAAGAGAACACCTTTTCTATGGAAGACTGACAAGTGAAAGCTTTTCCTTATAGAAAAACTGTGTAAAGAACACATTTCTCTATAAAAAAACTTTTTGAAGAGAACAAATTCTCTACAGTAAACAATTCTGAGAAGAAAATTCTATATAAAATGGAAGTGTGTCTTTAAAGAAAAATCTTCTATAGAAAAGTTTCTTCTCTTGTGTGTTTTCTATATAAAAGAGTCATCCCTATGTAATTTAGTGTAGAAAAAAGTATTCTTTATATAATTTATAGAAAATTATCTACTCTTTTTAATTTCTGTAGAAAATTTAACAATTTTCTCTAGACAATTTATCTACCTAAAAAATTTTCTATAAAAAACTTTCTTACACTTTCTGTATGAAATAATTTAAAGAAAACAATTTTTTCTATGGAAAACATTTTTCTTATAGGAAAAGACTGTCTAAGGAGCACATTTCTCTATGAAAAGCTTTTTGAAGAAAACTCATTCTCTACAGAAAACAATTCTGAAAAGAAAGTTCTATATACAAAATAGTTTAAATGAGATTTTTTTTTACAGAAAATGGTGTACAGAAGGAACCTGTTTAAAGAACACTAACAAAACAGATTTCTATAGAAAAAAGCTTTTTATAGAAAACTGTAAAGTAATTAATTTTTTGTAGAGAATTGACTAGAGAAGATACTTGTCACTAAAAATCAGTACGAAGAGAGCACTTCTTTATGAAAAATTTCTAGAGAAGATATTTTTCAATAGAAAATTGTTTAGTAAATAAAGAAAATTCTTTTATGTTGACAATTCTACAGAAAGTTCTATATAGGAAATTGTCTAAAAAAGACATGTTTCTATAGAAAATTTTATAGACAAAACCTTTCTCTATACAAGACTGAGAACTAGGTATGATTCTTTTCAATAAAAATTTCTTTAAAATATTATCTACGGAATACATTCTTTTTGTTTAGAGAAAAAATACTCTTTTTGTATAGAAAACTATGGAGAAAAAATATCTTTCAATAGAAATTTTGTCATGAGAAAACTGTTTTCTGTAGAAAATCAGAGTTCTTTAAAAAAAATTTCTTGATAAAAGACATTTCTTATAGAAAATAGTCTGAAGAAGATACTTTTCTATAGAAATTGACAAAATAAGACAATTTTCTATGGAAATTGTCCAGAGAAGAAAGTTTTTATAGAAAATTGTCTAGAGAAAACTCTTTTCTATAGAAAATTGTCTAGTGATGATACTTTATTGCTGATGTGTATTTAAAGAAGACAATTTTCTATGGAAAACTGTCAATAGAAGACAATTTTCTGAAGAAAATTATCTAGATAGAGAATTATATAGGAAATTTTATGGAGAAAATACTTTTTTATTGAAAAATTTCTGGTAAAGAAAATTTTCTATAGAAAAGACACTTTTATATAGAAAGACATTCGTTATAGAAAACTTTCCATAAAAAAACAATTTTCTTTGAAAAATAATGTAGACGAGAAACTTTTTTATAAAAATTATGTTATAGAAAATTGTCATAGGCAATAATCTAGAGTAGAAACTTCTATAGAAAATTGTCAATATTAGATATTTCTCTATAAAACAAACTTTTCTATTGAAAATTGTCTAGACAAGATTCTTTCCATTAGAATATGGTCTGGAGAAGACACTTTTCTATAGAACATTGTCAATGTAAGATATTTTTCTATAGAACATACTTTTCTCTTGAAATTTGTCTAGACAATATTCTTTTCATTAGAATATTGTCTGGAAAAGACACTTTTCTAAAGAAAATCTTCTAGAAATGACACATTTTTGTAGAAAATTCTCCAGAAAAGAAAATTTTCTCTAGAGAAGACACGAAAATCATTTGTGGAACTTATTGCTGGATCATTGTTTAAAAAAAATTTATAATTGTTGTGTAAAAGTTGACGTTGCCATCATCGCAATCATTTTGATATTGGATTGTTAGGTATTTTCATGATTCTTAATAATATTGTATTCAGTTCGTTGTTGTTTTTTGCTTATTTTTTGTTGTTGTTGTTCGTTTTGTTTTGATTTTTATATTTCACATTATTTTGTCTTTACATTCTCATGAGTTCAGTACGTAAAAAACCGAATAAAATAATAACAACAGCAGCAACAACAACAACGAGAGCAACGACAACAGCAGCAGCAGTATTTAATGTATGAAATGAAGCACCAATAACAACAACATAAATAAATAAATAGTCAACAACACAGCAACTACAGCAGTGGCGGCGGCAACAATAACTCGATGTATATGAAAACAAAACTGAATAAAAAAAAATTAAATACAGAATGTGACTGAATGACTGAGTGACTAACTAAATGACAGAGTGTGTTGTGTTGTTGTGTATCTGTAAGTTTGCTTATTTGTTGGTTTGTTTGGTTGTTGTTTTCTTTTTGTTTTTGTTTGCATGGATGGATTGTATGTATTTTGTTGGATAAATATGAGGTTAAGTTGCTTCGTTTCATTTCATTTCATTTTGATTTGATTTGGATTTTTTTAAATTTAACTTTTTCGTGTTTTATTTGTTGTTGCTGCTGTTGTACATATTTCCAGTTGTTGTTGTTATTGTTGTGAATATAAATGCGGTCGCTACTTAATTTTTTTGTTGTTGTCGCTATTTATTCTTTAGTATGTAGATATATTTTTCAGGGCATTTAGTAGGTATTTTTTTTTTGTTCGTCTGTCTGACGGTCGGTTGGTCCGTCCGTCCGTCTGTTTTTTTTGAGTTCAGATAAACTTTATTTTGGTGATTACTTTGCAAAGTATTTCATTTTATTATTTTTTATTATTTTAGTGTAAGTTTGACTGAATATTGTTTATACTTATAGTTGATTTTACACAGTGTTTTTGCTGTTGTTGGAATTAATTTTTCTTTTACCTTTTTGTTTCGTTTTGTGTGTTTTATTTTATTTCATTTTTTTTGCATTTAGTGGTTTAGTTAAGGAGAATTGTTTAAATTTAGAGCAAAAGAGCGCGTTAAATGTGAGTCAATAAGTTGAAAAAAAAACAAGAGAATGAGAGATTATCATTCAATATGGAGACAATTGAACATGACAATTATCAAGTCCGTATAATAAATACACATAACAGCAAGCTGCCAGCCAGCTAGCGCACAGTGTGAAAGTAATTAGTTAATTAATTTTTTTCATTCGTTGTTGTTTTTTTTTTGTTATAATAATATATACATATGTATGTACATATTTACTTTTAGAAGAGAGGTACAAAATATATTTATTAATTATACAATACATTTAATGAATTTACACATAGTAAATTTTGCTTTTGTGGTGTAAAATTATAGAGACGTAATACATTCATAGATACATTTTTATTGATTTATGTATACATGATATTGTCTTAGTATAAAATCACAACTTGGATAGAAACAAAGTTGGAAATTTAGCTAATTTTAGCACAGTAACATAGTAAATCCTAAGTCTTGGTCAGCGCTTTTTTAACGTTTCCATTCAAATAATGCTGGAAAATCGCAGAAATCCTTAGAAATAAGTTTTTCGACAAGCAGCACGACAAAGACTCCAGTATAGACTTGAAAATCGATTAGACTAAATATTATATTAGAGTATAGAATAATTAGACTAAAGACTTTAAACTAGAATATGGACTAGACTATATACTAGACTATAAAAAGAATAAACTAGAAGACTATAGACTAGACTATAATATAGACTAAAGACTAGAATAAAGACTAGACTAAAGACTAGACTATAGACTAGACTATAGACTAGACTATAGACTAGACTATAGACTAGACTATAGACTAGACTATAGACTAGACTATAGACTAGACTATAGACTAGACTATAGACTAGACTATAGACTAGACTATAGACTAGACTATAGACTAGACTATAGACTAGACTATAGACTAGACTATGGACTAGACTATAGACTAGACTATAGACTAGACTTTGCACTAAGCTTTAGACTAGACTATAGTCTAGACTATAAGATAAACTTTCTTCTCTCTAAAAAGCTATTTAAGAAGTATAGATTATATTTTTAAGAAGGCATCTTCTATTGAAAACTGTTTCATAAAGAACTCTTACAAACAACAATAATCTTAATCTAGAAAACAAACTACCTTCAATGCATTTTAAATAATCTGTTATGACATACAACAGAGAAAATTATTTAGTTTACAACATATTTTTAATCACTCTAATTAAAGGCAACCATTAACAGTTGGACGGACATAAAGCTTTCATTAAAGAATGCTAACAAATCAATACTAAATTGATATTTATATGGATTTGCAGAATGTTAGACGACCATATAAGAAAATGGATTAAGGCACCATTCTTGATTAAATATTATTGACAATATATGGACCCTAAGAATGTTTGTCTGCAAGTTAGCGCTGGTGGTGTCTATCAGAAAAGAAGTCTACAACTTAATTATATTCAGATAGTTAGACTCGACTATATTCAGTATGAACAAGTACTTAATAATTACTGTCATGTTTTCAAATGATTCCTAATGATATTGTTAGCAAATTTTATGATTTAGATTTAATTATAAATTGCAAACACATACGTTTATAAGAATGACGAAGGAAAAGAATAAATTATTGTAAACAGGTGACAATTATCTGGTAACTTGAGAGGAGAAGTTATGCAAGTTAATATTCATAATTTGTAAGTAATTGGACCAAACGTTTGGAGATATACAACAATGAATTAGAATTGATAGTTGGTTGGTTAGTTGGTTAGTTGTTTAGCAATTGTTGTAATGCAAATACAAGTTAAATATTATTAGATAACGTAATAGAGGGTTTTTCTATTTATAACTGTTATTATAATTAAAAAATATGGCGTTATGACAATTTGTTTGACAGTTAAGCAATAACGTTGAGGAATATTGAATATTAATTATTGAAAGTTGTGAGTTAGAATTGTATATTATTATTAAACATTTAGTGGGATCTAAATTGTTTAAAATTGATTTTTTTGTAAATTGTGTAAAGATTGCACACATTTTTATTTTTGTTAGTATTTATATGTACAATGATTTTTTAATTTTAATTTACGTTTTTTTGCCATCATCATCTCTGCTCATTAAAAGTTCAAGTCTATTTTTGCGCATGAAAAGCAACATATTGCTGTTTTTGTGTCGTTTATTAGATGATGATGATGATGCTGCCGCTGATGAGGATGGTGTACCACATACACGACTGAATACCAGTACATTCAATACACACATCATCTGTACAAAATTAAATGAAATTTTTCTATATAATTTACAACTATTTCAGCTTTTTCTTTAAGATGTTTAATTTATTTACACGATGATATTCCATACAGTAAGAGAACAGATATAATGAATCAGTTATTTAAAATGTTGTAGAGCGTTTATTGGATAACTATTTCTAAAGAAAAATTTTATATAAAATCAAAATTTTACAAAAGTTTTTTAAAAAGGTAAATTTTATAAGAATAATTCATATTTTTCTACAGGAAAATAAATCAATAATATCTTTAAGAGGATCTTTAACAAAAATTTAAAAAAATGTTTTAATGCAAACAAGACTATAGACTAGATTAAAGATTTGACTATAGACCATAAAAATAGACTAGACTATAGACTAGACTATATTCTATACTATAGACTAAACCATGGACTAGACTATAGACTATAGTATATAGACTAGTTTATAGACTGGACTATAGACTAGTCTACAGACTAAACTAGACTAAACTATAGACTAGACTGTAGACTAGACTGTAGACTAGACTATAGACTAGACTATAGACTAGACTATAGACTAGACTATAGACTAGACTATAGACTAGACTATAGACTAGACTATAGACTCGACTATAGACTAGACTATAGACTCGACTATAGACTCGACTATAGACTAGACTATAGACTAGACTATAGACTAGACGTTCGCCATTATTTCATAGAAAGTGAGTTTAGGGTAGAGCATCTTAAAGCCCGATAACTCTCGACGATCATTTTTCTGGTTGTTAATTTTTGTATGAGTAAGAGTGTGTTTGTGCTTTAGATAAATACGTTTTTTTTTATTTTATTTTACAGTTTATTCCATTTATCGAATATCAACAACAGCAAACAAAAATACATTTTTTTGTTATTATTTATAAGTTTATTTGCTTTCATACAACAATTTAAGAAATTTTTATTTTGTTTTATTTATATTTGTTTGTATCCAAATATGTGTGTGTTTGTGTAAAAAAGAACGAGCATTTTAAAAACGAAAATATACTAGAATAATCGTTTAATAAAGTATTTAAAACAAAAACGTTTATATTCGGGGGTTTATTTCGTTGTGCCGATGATATTTGTATCTTTAAAATGTTTTCAACGAAGAGTGTTAATTGTGAAAATAAGAAAAAACAATAATATCAATGAAATATCAACCAGGGATGGTAGTCAATATAAAAACAATAATATTCTTAATTATAGTATAACCACCCCTTACTATATAGACAACAACACTCACTACACACTTTAGTGAACAGTTTCTGTTTGGAATTGCTGGTGAGGATTGATTTATCGGATTTGCCTTTATGCCTTTTTTTCTTTAACTAACAATGTAAATATGTGTTTAAATAGAAGTACTATTGTTGGGTACCATGATGTTTTTAAATTAAGGAGGGGGAGGGAGATATTTTTGGAAAGCAATATGTTTTTGAGATTTTTTCAAAACATATTTTGTCAAAAACGAAATATATACTATAGATGACACATTGTTGTTTAAAATAGAACTTTAAGTTAGCAACATTGCTTTTATGAAAACTGTGTTTTTCTTTTCTGTAAAAGTTCTTCTTTTTTACGAAATTTTCTACAGAAAAATTGAAAATTTTCTATTGAAAAGTTTGTTGTCTAATCAATTTTATATAAAAAAGTATTATCTTTATATTAATATTAAAAAAATCACTTCTCTAAAGAATTTTACTAGAAAATTATATTCTTTAGACAGTTTTCTAAATAAAAGTGTTTTCTTTAGAGAGGTTTTTGTTAAATAGAGTATTTTCTTGAAAATTTTGTTTAGAAGAGTGACTTTTCTGAAAAGTTTTGTATAGAAAAGTCTTTTCTTTAAATAGTTTTCTATAGAAAGTATCTTCACTAGATAGTTTTTTATAGAAAATCTCTTCTCTAGATTGTTTTCTAGAGAAAATAATTTATGCAATTTTTTATAAAATTTGTATTAAAAAATTACTTTCCTAGACAGTTTTCAATAAAAAAGTGTTTTCTTTATACAGTTTTTTTTATAAAAAAAGGGTTTTCCTTATATAATTTTCTGTAGAAAAGGGGTTTCTCTAGATAAAAATATGTTTTTTTTTGTTTGAAGACAGTTTTCTGAAAATATGTTATTTCCATTAAAAAAGAATATTTTACAAAAATTTTCTATTAAAAGAAAATTAACAGTTTTCTTTAGAAAATGTCTTTGCTGGACAGTTTTTTTAGAACAGTGTTTTCCATAGACAATTCTCTATAAAAATGCGTTTTCTCTAGGTGAGTTTCAATAGTAAAGTGTCTTCTATAGTTTTATAGTTTTCTATAGGAAAGTCGATTCTCTAAATAGAAAAATATTTTCTCTTAAAAGATATCATCTCTAGAGAGTTTTCCGTAGAAGATAGTTTTCTGCAAACATTTAACGAAAATTAAAAGTTTTATATTTATAATTTCTTTTGAAAAGTGTCTTCCATAGATACTTTTTTATAGAAAATTATTTTCTTTAAAAGAGCGTCTTATCTAGACAACTTTTTATAAGATGGTGTCGTCTCTGAACAGTTTTCTTTAGTAGAGTGTTTTTCCTGGACAGTTTTCAATTGTAAAGTGACTTGTCTATAGAAAAGTCTGTTTTCTATAGAAAAGTGTCTTCTCTAGCGGATTTCTTTAGAACAGTGTTTAACCTAGACAGTTTTGATAGAAAAGTGTCTTTCTTAGAGAGTTTTGAATAGGAAAGTGTCCTTTTTATATGAAATTTCTTTGCTATACAGTTTTATATAAAAGAGTCTCTTCCACAGACAGTTTTCTATAGAAAAATATCATCTCTATATAGTTATCAATGACGTCATTGATAACTATATAGAACAGTCTATTGTATAAATTTTTCAATAGAAAATTGATCTTCCCTACACTATTTTCTATAAACGTTTTTTTAAGAAAAGTTTCTTCCCTGGATAGAAAAATGTATTCTCTATAAAGGTGAGTTATATGGACATTTTTTTGTAGAAAATTCTCTTCTTTCCTTATAGAAAAGATTCTTGCCTCGAAAAGTTTCTTATCTAAAATTTGTTTTATAGAAAAGTATATTCTTCAGATCGTTTACTTCCTATAAAAGTTTAGACAAGTGACTTTTCTATTTTCTAAACAGATATTTACAGAAATGACTCTTCTCTGAATGAAAAATATCGTTTCTAGAATAGTGTCTCATTGGGACAGCTTTTTTTAGAAATTTTAATTCTTTAGACAGTTTTCGGTCTTCAGAGCGTTTGCTATAGAAAACTATAAACAAATCACTTTCTCATGTCATTTAAAAAAGAATAGATAGTCTTCTCCAGAAATACGTGTTTTCTATACGTAGAGAAAAATATGATTGCCCATGTTCTAAGGGCAACATATTATGGTTGTAGTCCAAATTTATTATAATTATTGTAACAATTTTAAAATATCATATTATGATTATTGTAACAATATTAAATTATTATTTACCATAATATTGTTTGTTATACGTGACTATATTATGATTTAATGTGATTATAATTTCATTAAAAAATATGTATCGAAATCAAATTTATTTTGTTGTTGTTGTATCAGCAGACATAGAACAACATAACATATGGTTATATAACATATAACAGCATAACATATTATGGTTATATGAATGTGAATATGATTGTAAATAACATAATGTGTTTTCATTCTTACCATTATTTAGTTTTTTTTGCAAAAAAATAATTATGTTTCAGTGAATCATACTCAAATTTAGAATTGTCATGAAGATGTAAATGATTACTGTAACAACAATATTGTTTAAATCGATTAAAAAGTAACAATTATATGTTTTATAGATTTGTCATGAAGATGTAAATGATTACAGTAACAACAATATTGTTTAAATCGATTAATAATAACAATTATATGTTTTTATTAACAACATATTGTTACAGTGAACATAGTTTAGTTATAGTAACCATGTTTTTTTTTTGTGTAGATAGTTTTCTATATAATGTTTACTCAGAAATGTGTGTCCACTAGACCAGAGAGGTAAGGGAAATTCATCCCCTCTAGAATTTAATTTCTATAGAAAAGTTTTTATCTCTTTCTAAAGAAAAGTATTCGCCTTTAAATTTCCCCTTTTCTATAGAAAACTATTCTGTCTAGACTGTTTTCTATATAAAAACTCTTTTGTCCAGACTGTTTTCTATAGAAAAATCTTTTGTCTAGATTATTTTCTATAGAAAGTTGTTTATAGCAAAATGTGTTCTTTGAAATGTTATCCCTTCTCTAAGTAATTCTCTATAAAAAGAGTTTATTTCTAAAGTCTTATTTTAAAATATTCAATGTGTTTTTCTCTCAAACAATTGAATATGTTTCGCATGACTGAGATTGTAAAGTCAGTGAAAGAAATAAGTGGTTTTTTCTTATCAGCAAATATTTATGACTAAATTGAAAAAATTTTGCACTTTTCTACTTTTCTACTGTAAACATTTAGAAACATTTGTTGTGGGATTGTGTGCAAATAAATATATAATTAATCAGCAACAATATATGTTGGGAATTTCCCAAAAAAAAAAAAAAATATTTAAAAATAACATTTAAAGAACTGCAAAAATAAGCATTTACAGTTGAAGTTTTGAACACTATATGACTCAGCTAGAATTTTTTCAGATTAAAGTAAGTCTTAATCATGTGTTACAGAATTTAAAGAACTTTGTTATGTTTTTAAAAAATTTTGCAAAAATTTAATTTTTCCAATTATTTCATTGTTATTAACCACATTTTAATTTGTAGTTTTTTTTTAGAATAACAAAATTGTTTAATTTACATAAAGAAATAAAAGAAAAATAATTATGATTTCTTATTTATATTAAAAAGAATTAGTTTGACCCAAGATTTATTGTCCCCAGTCTTTTTTTATTTACTTCTTTTTTAATTTAAATAAAAAACGGCCTTGTTTTTACCCCTTTTTTTATAAAATACTCAATTAGATTTTTTTGTTTTTTTCCAACCTTTCAAAAATATGTTTTAAAATATAAACCTTTTTCTTTTACTTGCAATGTCCTTAAAAGCCCACTCACACTGTGACGTTTAATACCAACAATACAGACAGATACATTTCATATTTTCCTACAAAAAAGAATTTGAAGAAAAAATTAAACCCCAAAAGATATGCCAAGAAAAAGACCAAAATTCATTAGAAAGGACCTTAAAAAGAAAACGAAAGAACCAAATCATGCAAATATCGAAAAAGGTATAAACATTTTAAAATCCTTTCATTTCAATTCATTCCTTTTCTTTATTTTCTACTTTGTGGATTATTAAATATGATTTCACAGATATATTTTTTGCATACATACAAAGTTATATAGAAGGTGCATAAAAAAATTTATAAAAGAAAGTATTCCTTTTTTTTCCAAGAATGAGTAGCTAAATTGCTTTGAGTTCCCCCTTTTTTTTGAAAGATTTTAAAAAAGGATATTTTTTCTTTCTTTTATGAAAAAAATTAAGCAAAAACAGCAAACGTCATGTTGCCAAATGTAAAAGGAAAAAAATTATACTTTTACCCAAAAAAGGGCGGGTATTTTTTGTTTGAGAAAATTGAACAAAATGACAAAGAAAACAACAAAATAATGTTAAATAAAATAAGTAAATAAACCATAGAAACCTTAAATATTTTTTATCCTTACGCTTTTTGGGATTTTATTTAACTTTTATATAACAAAAATATAAAAAAAGTGAAAATAAATCGACATGTATAATATTGACATCAACAGCAACAAGAACAACCAACAACAATAGCAGCAATAACAGAGTGGTTGATGTCCTTCCTCCAGCTACCAAACAACAACCATACAATTCATACTAATAAAATATTGTACTAAGTAAATACGAAAATAAATCCATACATACTTACATACATACATACCACCATAAATGTATGTAAGTAATTTTCCAAAAAAAAGGGTTAAAAAATTGATTTGTTTGTTAATAGAATTTACCCATACTTGTTAAAGGATATTTGTATTATTTTTTTTTTTTGTTTGTTGTTATGAGTGTATACATGTGTTTGTATTGAAAAAAAGTATGATTTTATTTAAATATAAAAACATATTTTCACATGTAGTCGCACATATTTACGTATTTCCCATACTTCCTCTTCTTATGTTTTTTTTTTGCACTGACTTGTGTTTTATAAATAAAAATGTTGAAAATATACCAGGGGAGAACAAACTTTGCTAAAGGGCAAAGTGAAATTTAAAATTTTTGTTTAAGGGCAATTTTTGTTCACTTTCTTTAATTAAGAGAAATAATCCAATAAATTTCTGGGAAATTTCGAACAAATTTCCCATTTAAGGGAAATTTTCAAAAAGTTTCCTATTTAAAGCAAATTTTTGATAAATTTTGTATGTTAGGGAAATTTTCAATAAATTTTCTATTTGAAGGAAATTTTCAATGAATTTATTATATAAAGGAATTATTTTAAAAATTTTCTTATTCCTATTTAAAGCAAATTTTTGATAAATTTTCTATTTAAGGGAAATTTTCAAAAAAATTTTTATTTAACGAAAATTTTCAATAAATTTTTTATTTAAGGGAAATTTTCAATAAATTTTTTATTTAAGGGAAATTTTCAATGAATTTATTATATAAATCAATTATTTTAAAAAATTTTCATATTCAAGAGAAATTTTCAATAAATTTTCTATTCAAGAGAAATTTTAAATTAATTTCACATTAAAGGGAAATTTTCAATAAACTTCCTGTTTAAGATAAAGTTTTGATAAATTTCTTATTTAAAGGAAAATGTTTAATGAATTTTCTATTCAAGTGAAATTTCGCATAAATTTCTTATTTAAACAAAATTTTCCATAAATTTATATTTCAAAAGAGTTTTTTTTTTATATTAAACTACTTTTTAGGGAAATTTTCAATAAATTTTTTTATTAAAGGCAAATTTTCAATGAATTTATTATCTAATAGATTTTTTTATAAATTTTCCTACTTAAGGGATTTTATATTCAAGATAAATTTTCTAGAAATTTCCTATTTAAGCAAAATTTTTAATAAATTTCATATTTAAGGCATTTTTTATGCAAATTTCCTTTTTAGGAAAATTTTCAATATATTTCATATTTAAAATTTTAATGTATTTATTATTTATTAGATTTTTTTTATAAATTTCCCTACATCAGAGAAATTTTTAATAAATTCTTTTATCAAGAGAGATATTTTAATTATTTGTATTTTTAAGACATATTTTTAATAAATATCCTATTTAAGAGATATTTTTAATTAATTTCGTATTCAGGGGAAATTTAAAATAAACTTCCAATTTCGATTAATTTATTATCTAAGGAAAATTTTTATGAATTTTGTATTAAAGAAAAATTTTTAATAAATTTCCTATTTAGTAAATTTTCAATACATTTATTATTTAAGGTTTTTTATTATAAATTTCCCTCTAAAGGGAAATTTTCAATAATTTTTATTTTTGAGACAGATATTTAAATAAGTTTATATTTAAGGCAATTTTTCAATAAATTTCATTTTGAAGGGAAATTTTAAGTCAATTTCGTATTCAAGGGAATTTTTAAATTAATTTCCTTTTAAAGCGAAATTTTTAATGAATTTCTTTTAAAAGGAAATTTTCAATAAATTTTTTATTGAGAGAGATATATAAATATATTTATATTAAAGTCAAATTTTCAATAAATTTCCTCTTGAAAGGAAATTTTCAATAAATTTTCTTTTGAAGGGAAATTTTCAATAAATGTCCTTTCGAAGGAAAATTTTTGATAAGTTTATTATTAAAATAACATTGCCTATAAATAAAACAAACAAACCAACTAATTAACTAACTAACTAACTAACTAACTAACTAACTAACTAACTAACTAACTAACTAGCTAGCTAGCTAGCTAGCTAACTAGCTAACTAACTAACTAACTAACTAACTAACTAACTAACTAACTAACTAACTAACTAACTAACTAACTAACTAACTAACTAACTAACTAACTAA
>NC_060953.1:39121304-39124877 GCF_022045245.1 Lucilia cuprina | reverse complement strand
GTATTACTTGAATGAATGAATAAATAAATAAATAAATAAATAAAATAAATTCTCATTTAAAAGAAATTAAAAAATCAGTTTTTAAAGGAAATTTACAAAAAATTACACTTTTAAACAAAATATTTAATAAATTTGAGCTTTTTTGCTATATTTTAGCCCACTGTCCATTCTTTCAGCCTAAAACGCATAAAATATTGTGAAATATTACTAAAGTGTTTAAAATTTAGTTTCCCAATGAAAAACTTAATTTTGTTCGTGAAAAAAAACTGCAACACATCATCTATCTCTCTAACATCATTATTAACAACTACAATTTAAAATACAACAACAAAACACTTTAACTCACACACTTAAAAGAGCTCAACACCACCGTTAAACAATTGAAAAAGAAACAACAAAATATTTGACAATGATGTTGATGTGTAAAACGCCTTTAGGGTTGTTCCTTTAAATTTTCCCTATAACGACACAATAATGAAATGATGAGGACGACGACGATGATGACGAGAACTCTGATGTGTGTTGTTGTGGTGGTGGTGGTGCTGCTGATAAATTGAAATTAAAAGAATTTCACACAAACACACAACAACAATATTAAAATATACATAAATAAGTAAAATATTCCAAAATAAAATCAAGGAACTAAATTTACACATGTGTAAGTATAAATCCATAAGTGTGTGAGTGTGCGTGTATTTAAGAATAAAAAAATCTTCTTAAAATCATTTTATTAGTGATAATCTCTATAATAGTGTGATGAGTAGTTGTACAAGCTTAATGTCAGTTTCAGAGTGTTTTATACAAAGATTCACTCATTTAATCATTCATTCATTTAAATATTCATTCTTATATTTCGTCATTTATGTATTCATTCATTCATTCAGACAGTTAGTTTGATTAACTGACTGTCAGCCAAGTAGGTATTTATCATATGAACTATGCCACTTTTTCTGTTGTTTGTTGAAATGTATTTGTTTTTTAATGTTCATTGATGTTTTTTGTTTTTATTCCACCAAAAAACCAAAAGTGGTTGATTTGCAAAATACTTTTATACATTACAAATATGAGACTATGAATGAATAAATGACTGACTGGCTGACTGAACTAATGTCTAAATGTGTGAATATACAGTTTTTATTTTATTTTGTAGTTTTTTTAATACATATTTATTTGACCAGGCGACCTTTTATGTCGTTGTTGTTTGAAATATTTGTTTGTATTCACGTCGACGACGTAATCATAGTATGTAGTCTTCATCAACATCATCAACAACATCGTCAACACCACCACCAACCAACCAACCAACCAACCTCAGCGACAATGACGACAATATAAGTTAAAAATAAAAATAGCAGCAGCAACAACAACAATTGTAGCGGAGGAACAGTAAAAAATAAGTACACAGCGTCTTAACAACCGGATGTATATTGAATTTAAATTGAAAACGATTTCTAACCCTCAAATGATGTTAATCTTCATTTGTGGCAAAAAATTGAAATAAAGTTTGGCATAATGTCTCGTTTTTTTTCTATTTTATTATTTTTATTTATTTATTTATTTTTCTGCTTCTTGTTGGGTTTTTACTTTACTCTTTTGGGTGTGTTTGTGTGTGAGTGTGTAATTGCATGTGAGCTTAAATAAAATATAATTTTATTTAGAAAAAAAAAGTACCAACAATCACATAGGCCTCAACCTTGGGCACACGGCCGACCGACAGCACGGCCGGCCTCACACGCTTAAAATGATGAAGACATAAATATTTACAGCCAAAAAGGTTACGTTAAAAACATCAACTAAGAAGTTTGTACTAAAAGTCAACTAAGGTGAGTTGAGGCCTAGTTTCGAAGGCTAGAGCACAGTGATTTTGAAAGTAAAAATTACTTGCAATCAAGAGAAGTGATATTTTTAATAGAAATTTTTATTTAAATTTTTACTGAAAATTTCCTTTTAAATAAAAATTTCATTTATATTTCCTTTAAAAAGGGAATTTATTTATAAAAATTTATTTAAAATTCCTTTCTTTAAAAAAGAGCATTATTTAAAAAATTTTTCTTTTAAACTGATTTTTTGTAAATTTAAACAAGATTTCTTTTAAAAGGAAATTTATTCAAAATATCATATAAAAAATAAACTTTAATCATTATTTCCTTTAAAAATGGAGTTTATTAAGAATTTTTTCGTAATTAGTGTTCTGATCTGTTTGACACCAGAGTTGATTTCGATTCCCAGCTGAGGCATTGGCCAAGAAGCGCACAACAGGAGCGATAGAGGCCTTCGGTTTTTAAGGGGTCAATGAAAAATTTTATCTGATGAAATATTCTTTGGACTCAGAAATAATAATCTTAATTTACATAAACGAAATCCTTCAAACTTACATCGAAGGCATGGTTAAACTATGAGGGGTATTGAGCTCATTCCTTTCATGTTTAATCTGTATATATCTCCCTTGTAAGGTCTGGCATAGAAAACTTAATTAAACAAATATTTTTTCTTGGAGTATTTTTGATTACAGACTAAACCGAGTAAGCGCTAGGCAGTTAGTTAGTGAGTTAGTTAGTTAGTTACTTAGTTACTTAGTTAGTTAGTTAGTTAGTTAGTTAGTTAGTTAGTTAGTTAGTTAGTTAGTTAGTTAGTTAGTTAGTTGGTTAGTTACTTAGTTACTTAGTTACTTAGTTAGTTAGTTAGTTAGTTAGTTAGTTAGTTAGTTAGTTAGTTAGTTAGTTAGTTAGTTAGTTAGTTAGTTAGTTAGTTACTTACTTACTTAGTTAGTTAGTTAGTTAGTTAGTTACTTAGTTAGTTAGTTACTTAGTTAGTTAGTTAGTTACTTAGTTACTTAGTTACTTAGTTCGTTAGTTAGTTAGTTAGTTAGTTAGTTAGTTAGTTAGTTAGTTAGTTAGTTAGTTAGTTAGTTAGTTAGTTACTTAGTTAGTTATTTAACTAGTTAGTTAGTTAGTTAGTTAGTTAGTTACTTAGTTTGTTAGTTAGTTAGTTAGTTAGTTAGTTAGTTAGTTAGTTAGTTAATTAGTTAGTTAGTTAGTTACTTAGTAAGTTACTAAGTTAGTTAGTTAGTTACTTAGTTACTTAGTTCGTTAGTTAGTTAGTTAGTTAGTTAGTTAGTTACTTAGTTACTTAGTTATTTAGTTCGTTAGTTAGTTAGTTAGTTAGTTAGTTAGTTAGTTAGTTAGTTAGTTAGTTAGTTAGTTAGTTAGTTAGTTAGATAGTTAGTTAGTTAGTTAGTTAGTTAGTTAGTTAGTTACTTAGTTAGTTAGTTAGTTAGTTAGTTAGTTAGTTAGTTAGTTAGTTAGTTAGTTAGTTAGTTAGTTAGTTACTTACTTACTTAGTTAGTTAGTTAGTTACTTAGTTAGTTAGTTAGTTAGTTAGTTACTTAGTTACTTAGTTACTTAGTTCGTTAGTTAGTTAGTTACTTAGTTAGTTATTTAACTAGTTAGTTAGTTAGTTAGTTACTTAGTTTGTTAGTTAGTTAGTTAGTTAGTTAGTTAGTTAGTTAGTTAGTTAGTTAGTTAGTTAATTAGTTAGTTAGTTAGTTAGTTAGTTAGTTAGTTAGTTAGTTAG
>NC_060953.1:39112869-39121204 GCF_022045245.1 Lucilia cuprina | reverse complement strand
TTACAGATGTATCAAAATCAGACAAAAACCTTATAACACCATCCCAATCAATTCCATTATAATTAAGGTATTCAATATATTCATTTACATGACTTATATTAAAACCAATTTACTGAAAATATCTTTTAAACTGGCAAATTTATTGCAAACTTCATTAAAAACTTCAATTTATTGAGATTTTTTTAAAGGGAAATTTTCTCAAAGAATTGAATTTATGGGAATTTTAATTAAAAAGGAAATTTATAAAAACTTTTTCTTAAAAAAGGAATTTTATAATAAGTAATTTCCTTTAAAAATAGCAATTATTTAAAGTTTATTTTAAAAATTAAATTTATTAAAAAATTCCTTTAAAAAGGGTATTTATTAAAATTGTTCTCTAAAAAAGACAATTTATTGAAAATTTCCTTCAAAAAAGGACTATATTGAAATTTTTCTCTAAACAAAAGGTATTTATTGAAAATTTCCTTCAAAAAGGGAATTTATTGAAAAAATTCTCTAAAAATGTAATTTATTGAAAATTTAAGAAAAATATAAAGAATATAAAGAAAAAATGATTAATATTTTTTTTAAAAAGAGAATTTAATTAAAAATACCTTAAAAAAGGTAAATTTATTGAAAATATTTCTCAAAAATGATTGTTATTGCAATTTTTCTCTAATAAAGAAGTTAGTTAACAAATTCCTTTAAAAAGAGATTTTTGGAAAATTTTCTTCAAAAAGGGAATTTAATTAAAAGTTTCTCTAAAAAGGGAACTTATTAAAAATTCATTTAAAATAGTAATTTTCTTTCAAAAGAAAGTTTATTGAAAATTTCCTTTAAACGGGAAATTTATTTAAATTATCGTTAAAAAAGGGAATTTATTCAATATTTCCTTATATGAAAACTTGTAATTAAAATGGGAATTTTATAATAATTTCCTTTAAAAATAACATTTATTTAATGTTCTCTTTAAAAATGAAATAGATTGAAAATATCCTTCAAAGTGGGAATTTTTTATGAATATTCTTTAAAATGGAATTTATTAAAAATTTCCTTCAAAAAGGTAGTTTATTAAAATTTGTCTCTAAAAAAGACTTTCCATCAAAAAGGGAATTCATTAACAATTTTCTCTAAAAAAGGGAATTGATTAAAAAATTTCTTTAAAAAAACGTTTATTGATTTTTTTATTACGAGAATTTATTGAAAATTTCCTTGAAATAGAAAAATTTTTTGAAAATTTCCCTCAAAAATGATCTTTTTTTAAATTCTCAAAAGAGAATTTATTAAAAATTTCCTTTTAACAAGGAATTTATTAAAATTTTTCTTTAAAAAGTAAATTTTATTAATATTTTTGTTAAAAAGGAGAATTTTTTGAAAATTTTCTCAAAAATATATTGAAAATTTTATTTAAAAAGAGAATTTATTGAAAATTTCCTTTAAAAGGGAATTTATTGAATAATTCCCTTGAAATGAAAATTTATTGAAAATTTTCTTTAAAAAGTAAATTTATTAAAAATTTTCCTTAAAAGGGAATTTATTCAATATTTCCTTTAAGAAGGTAATTTATTTAATATTTCCTTTGAGAAGAAAACTTATTGGAAATTTTTTTTAAAAAAAGGAATTTATTGAAAAATTCCTTTGGAATAAAAATTCATTGAAAATTTTCTTTAAAAAGAGAATTTATTAAAAATTTTCCTTAAAAAGGGAATTTATTGAAAATTTCCTTTGAGGAGGAAACTTATGGAAAACTTTCACTAAAAAGGGATTTTCTTGAAATTTTTTTTAAAAAGGGAACTTATTGAAAAAATCCTTTGAAATGAAAATTTATTGAAAAGTTTCTTTAAAAAGAGAATTTATTAAAATTTTCCTTAAAAAGGGAATTTAATTAATACTTCCTTTAAGAATGGAACTATTTGAAAATTTTATTGATAATTTTCTTTAAAAAAGAATTTATTGAAAATTTCCATCAAAAAGGGAATTTATTAAAAATTTCCCTTAAAAAGGGAATTTATTCAATATTTCTTTTATTAAGGGAATTTATTGAAAATTTTCTCTCAAAAGGGAATTTATTGAACATTTCTTTTCAAAAGGGATTCAATTAAAAATTTCCTTTAAAAAGGTATTTTTTAAATTTTCCTAAAAATGGGTATTTATTGAAAATTTTCTTTAAAAAGAGAATTTATTGAAATTTTTCTTTAAGAAGGAAATTTATTCAATATTACGGGAATTTATTGGAAATTTCCTTCAAAAAGGGAATTTATTGGAAATTTCCTGCAAAAAGGGAATTTATTCAATATTTCCTTCAAAAAGGGAATTTAATATATATTTCCTTTAATAAGGTAATTGATTGAAAATGCCCTTTAAAAACATAATTTGTTAAGAATTTCCTTTAAAATAAAATTTATTGAAAAAAGGAAATTTCTAAAAAAAATTCTCTGAAAAGGTATTTATTGAAAATTTTATAATTTATAGAAAAATTCCTTAAAAAAATTTTTTTTTAAAGAAAAACAACAATTTATTTTATGAAGAAATTTATTAAAATTCACCGCTAAAATGGAATTTATTGAAAATTGCCTTAAAAAAGGGATTTTTTTAAATTACCTTTAAAAGAAAATTTCCTTTGAAAAAAATTGTTAAAATAAATTTGGTGAAAATTTCTTTTAAAGAAGAATTTATTAAATATTTTTATTTATTTATAAATGGGAATTTTTTTAACATTTTATTTAAAAAGGCATTTTATAAAAAATTTCTTTAAAAGAATATTTGTTGAAAACAATTTCCTCCTAATTATAAATTTATTAAAAATTTATATATAGAAAATTTATAGAGACGAAGTCGCTCAAATTCAACGAAAATTTTCTTTTTTTTTAGTGAAGTAAACCCACTGTGTAATGATTATATTCAAATAAATACTTATGTTTGGCAACATGTTTACGTATGGTTATGTCATTCTAAGTTTGTAAAACTTTATATGGATGAAATGTTCATACATACATTCATATGCAAATCTATAAATCTATGTGTGTGTGTGTGTTAGTTTATATGTATGTTAAATACGCATGTAATTGCCTCAAGGCTCTGATGGTTGTTAAATGTCATCCTCTAAATATCATTATGTTAAGCTGTTTGTTATACTTGATGCTCATGGTTATAAAAATCATGATGATGAAATTGATGGGAATTATAATGATTATGATGACGATTTTAAGTAATGAAAAAGTGGCAGTTTTTGAAACAGTCATTGGTAGTGGTAGCGTATGCTAATATAATCAGGAAAAGATTTAAATATAAAAAATACAGTTTTCTTTTGAGTAAGAGAGAGAGAGAGGCCTTTTTGATTTCTATCAAATTTGTTTGTTTTTTTGTTAAGCGTTATAAGCAGTTATTTTAGTTAATGTTCAAGGAAATTTTATTATAGTCTTCTCAATGTTTATAATATAAAATGTAAATATTTTGAAACAAGTCAAGTGGCTGTTTAAGGAGTTATTATGATAATATGATTTAAATATAATTTTTTGGGGAAAATTTATGTTGTTGATGATTTCAAGGGGTTCGTTATGACAGAAATAAGTAAAGTTTGAGATTATTATAGACATAAAGTCAAGGATACAATCTATGTACATATGTACGAAGGAAACCCATTGTTGTAACATACATACATACATACATACATACATACATACATACATACATACATACATACATACATACATACATACATACATACATATGTAGCTATGTATGTTAAATTCTTATTCAACTTTTCAGATTTTGTTAAACTTTTTCAAATATCAACAATTATTTGTTATAAATAAAACTAAAAAAAAACAATATTTACAGATTTATAGCCAAACCGATAGCAAGGGGGGCTGGAAAAAAAACTCCAATATTCCAAAAATTATGTACAAACAAATAAAATCTGATACTAAAGAAAATACAAAAAAAAATCTTTTATAAATAAAACTGAAAATCAGGAGACAAAAAAAAAATACAACCGATGAAGAGTAAAGGAAACCATTATTGTAGAAAATCAATGACTTCCAACAAACGTAGAAGTGGAACATGTAACAACAACAAACGACTCAACGACGACTGACAAAGAAACGAAAAAAGCCACTAAAGTTATTTTTGTTAAAAATGTAAATGGTGCTGTTGATCTGCTGATGATGTTACAAAAACTAAGAATGAGCGCCTGCCCTTCCCGACTTGATATGATTCGGTCTGTCTGTCAATAACGCAAGAAGGAAATAAAAAGGTAAGAAGAGGGTTGTTAAAGCGTTTTCTGTTTTTTTTTTGGTGTCTTTTGTCATTGTTCCTTGAAT
Source organism: Lucilia cuprina (assembly GCF_022045245.1). NCBI lineage: Eukaryota > Metazoa > Arthropoda > Insecta > Diptera > Calliphoridae > Lucilia > Lucilia cuprina. The sequence continues at coordinate 39,116,903 of NC_060953.1, read as the reverse complement.
TTTTGTTCATACTTTATTCTGTATTTTTTCTTCTTTCTTTATCATATATATACATGATGAGGATTATGATGAATATTTATTTCCCCTTGAATGGAATATTTTTAGCAAGTATTTTTTATTGTTGTTCTTGTATAGATGAGTAAATGTAAATATATAGATGGATAGATGTAAAAACTTAAGTACCCTGCAGCATCAGGTGGATGTCCTCATCATTTTAACATTGCTCTAAAGTGCCAATTGTCCCTTTTCAGAAACACGATAGGTTAGACCACGAGACTAGACTATAGACTAGACTATAGACTAGACTATAGACTAGACTATAGACTAGACTATAGACTAGACTATAGACTAGACTATAGACTAGACGATAGACTAGACTTTAGACTAGACTATAGACTAGACTATAGACTAGACTATAGACTAGACTATAGACTAGACTATAGACTAGACTATAGACTAGACTATAGACTAGACTATAGACTAGACTTTAATAAAACACTCTCTCAGAAAATGCGCTTGTCGTCGATAAATTGCTTAAATGCATCGGAAACAAGGTGATATTGAAGATAAATAGAAAATAAATCACATTTAAATCTCAGTACTGGTGTAGGATATTATAAGGTTGGCCACGCCCGACTATGCTTTTTTACTTGTTTTACTTAATTCACAGGAGACATGCCAAGCTGCCCTAATTATAGTCCGCCCGTTTGCTCCCAATTAATTCACATTGATGTTCAAAATTTTAACGTTTTAGCTGCAATACTTTCCTAGAAAAACGAATTTTCATACCACGCCCCTAAAATGAAGTCCGCCAATTTATTACCCATATATTCGCTAGCATATTTATGTTTGTTGAGCAATATGGCAGAACTTTAGGTGTAATACAGATAAACGAAATATTTGTCCAATTCACAATCGGTGTTATATGGTTGTATCGTAATATGTCGTGATATTTTATAATTGATTTGTTTTTTGTTTCAAAAAATTTTATTTGAAAAAAGTTTATGATATCCAAGGTACTATATCGATTGTGAATTGAACAATTGTTTATAATTCGTATAGGAGGTACCAAGTCACTTTTAGTTCATCCATATTCAAGTGTATGTTAAAGGTTTTCGTGCAATAGTTAGACTATACCGGAAGACTTTGATTTAAAAACTGTATATATATAAAATTTCATACAATTTGGAAACAAATTTTCTCTAGTGGTACTTGAACATGAGCCTGAATAGTCTTAAATTAAAAATAAAGAATTCAATTCAAAAAGGAAATTTATGGAAAATTTCCTATAAATTTATCGAAAAATTATATTAAATGGCAAATATATGAAAAAAGTTGTAGAAAATAGGAAATTTAAGAAATATATTAAAAAAAATACCGAGTATTTACTGGCCAAGTGACATTTTTAGCTGGAAGTATTCATAACTGTTTTATATAACATATAACTGTACTATAACTTAAACCCTAAACAAAAGGAATTATAATCCTGTTGTAAATCTGTTTGAATGCTGGTCTTTTTGGAAAAAGGGTATATACCTTGCAACCATAATACAAATATTACTACATGCATTATACCTTCCTATACACATCTGTACATTTGTACATATGTTTCAAAGAAACAATAACAATATGATAAATATGTATGTATGTAAGTATAAATGTATTCCTAAGTATTGGTATGAGTATCATGATGTGAATGATGACGATGATATTGTGATGTTCAGTTCAGTTTTCATTTACTTTGATGGTGGATAAAAATACACCCCCAAGTTTTATTTATAAAATACAAACAGCCAAGCAGGCAGACAGTCAAACCAGACCAGACCGAGTTACTAAACTCATACTTTTTGTTTTGTTTTGCTCTTGTTGTTGTTGCTTTTTTTTTTAATATTCCACATAAAATGTAGACCATATTCGTTGTTGTTGTTGATGATTTTATGCATTTTTAGTCTCATATTTGCATTTTCATTATACATATTGATTGTTGTAAGTATTTGTGCCGGTATGAAAAAAGTATGAGATGTATGTTTCTTACTTTGTAGTTGTTGTATATGTGTGTGTCTTTGGAATTTTTTTTGTCAGATGTCTGGTGACTGACCCTCTTTCTTTCCCCCGTTTTATTTTAAATACATGCATATGTATGTATATAAGTGTATTGTAAAAATATGAAGTAAAAGTAACAAACAACAACGACAAAGAAAAATAGTCTCTGCTATAGATACCCAGCAAAAACTTATATTAAAAAGTAATAAGTAAAAGTAATAAATATTTGTTTTTCACTGATTATTCCTTATTAAGAAGGCAAGTAATACACCAGCTTGCCAATAAATAATTAATTCCATAAGTACTTATAAATAGTGAGTTCTAGTTCAGTTCTAGATCAGTTCTAGTTCAGTTCAAGTTCAGTTCTAGTTCTGTTCTAGTTCAGTTCTAGTTCAATTTTAGTTCAGTTCTAGTTCAGTTCTAGTTCAGTTCTAGTTCAGTTCTAGTTCAGTTCTAGTTCAGTTCTAGTTCAGTTCTAGTTCAGTTCTAGTTCAGTTCTAGTTCAGTTCTAGTTCAGTTCTAGTTCAGTTCTAATTCAGTTCTAGTTCAGTTCTAGTTCAGTTCTAGTTCAGTTCTAGTTCAGTTCTAGATCAGTTCTAGTTCAGTTCTAGTTCAGTTCTAGCTCTGTTCTAGTTCAGTTCAGTTTAGTACAGTTATAAGTGCGATCGCCTGCAAAGTACGAGTAATTGTAGGTTTTATGAGTGCTTACAAGTAATGCAATCGGTATACAAGAAGTAAGCATGGAAAAGGAAGTTTTTGCTGGGTAAAAATATATAAAATTAATAGAAATAAAATGTTCTTTATATATGTATGTAATAAACACATAAGCATTCATACATAAACATTACAGTTACATATGAATTGGAACTATGAACTACTTAGAAATAAATTGGGGTTAAAATACCCACAACTATTTGATCTTGATCCCTTTTTTCTTTGTTTCAATTTAAGTCTACATAGTATTAGTTTATAGTAAGTTTATTATCTAGAGAGAATAAGTACAACAGATTTTAAAAATTGTTCACTAAAAGCCAAACACTAACCACCAAGAACCAGCCACGTACCTAGTACCGTTCCTATTTATTTTTCCCTCTCGTGGTGTTAAATAAAATTAACGTTAAAAGGTTAATAAGAAAGTCCAGTAATTACAAATTATTCTTATGAAGTCTTTGTAAGAACGTATTAGAAATTAAGATTTCTTTTATGTTATGCGTAACCAAACATTGCTCATAATTTCTACAATATTTTATGTTAGTTTTAATTACATCAAACAACAACCACCAACTTTAATTCATACTCAGTTGGTGGGTTTATTATTATTGAATTTATATAATTAACAACCCTATAAATTAATAACGCCAGGCGCATGAGAAGCAAGCATATATGTAAGTAAACAAGTAACAATATGGATAATTTAAGGATATGCTATATTAGTGGCAAAAATATATACTCTTATTTATTCAATAGCCCTGGCATATCCTTACACTTAAGGAAAACAATAGAAATATAAACAATATTTAATGCGACCCTGGTTTCGAGTTGATGTCATTCATATGGATTTTACCATATGAAATGTGTATATGTATGTTATTTTCTCTTCCTTTGACGGCATACTTTCATGTGTGAGTGAATGATAAGGGTATGTTTAGGTTTGACATTTCGTTTGAGATTTTTTGCGCCTCTTTGAAGGATTTTCTGGTTATAAGACCGAAATTATGAATTCCTAATAAAACTGTTGAGAGGATAAATTCAATTCTTTCAAAAAAGTTTTCGAATTCAAGGCGTTTGTAAGATAATATGTCCCACCTTCGATTTGCAGTCAACATAACAATGTCATGTAAGCTTTATAAACCAACTATTTTAGTTCATTTCCAGTTCAGTTGTAGTTCTAGTTCAGTTCTATTTCAGTTCTAGTTCAATTCTAGTTCAGTTCTAGTTCAGTTCTAGTTCAGTTCTAGTTCAGTTCTAGTTCAGTTCTAGTTCAGTTCTAG
>NC_060953.1:39100911-39112769 GCF_022045245.1 Lucilia cuprina | reverse complement strand
ACTAGACTATAGACTAGACTATAGACTAGACTATAGACTAGACTATAGACTAGACTATAGACTAGACTATAGACTAGACTATAGACTAGACTATAGACTACACTAGACAAGAATGTAGACTATATTGTACACTAGACTAGAAAATACTAGACTATAAAGTAGATTAGATTAGACTGTAGACTATTGACTAGACTATAGACATATATACTTTAAACTATAGACTATAAACTATACTATAGACTAAACTAGACTAGACTAGATATTAGTTAAGTAGCGCATAACTGGCTCGATAAAGGATTACATACTTGTATTTCTTCGGATTTGATGTATATACATTCTGTTTTCAAACTAACTAAAAGGAATATGTCCTAAAGTACTTCTGGGTACAACACAGCACTTATGTTGTTGTTTTGTATACACTGTAGATGTTCAAACAAAAATATCTTCCGGTTTCCGGATGAAGCAAAAACAAAAAAAAAAGTAAGAAAAGAATAAAATAATATTGTACGTATAAAAAAATAAAATACAACATTTACGAATATGCAATAAATATTATACATACTGCATGTACATTCGTACATACATCCATATACTGAAACGTGTGTTAATATGTAGGCAAAAATCTACTCATATAAACCGGAGACGCAGTGAAAAAAGACAAACATTTTTACAAACATATTCATAAAGATTTTTTTTACAAATCTTTTTTTCTCCCTCTCTCCTGTTTATTTGTATGACGCACTGAGACTTATAGATTTTTTTGTTTTTATAAATTTGTGATTCTTTTTTTTATTTTATTTTTGACATACCAATGTATGTTTTTATATGTGTAAGTATGTAAATATATACCTTTGTTGTTGGTTTCCCTGTGATTTGAGTATTGTGTTGCTTGCGTTGTTGTAGCATAAATTCGTAAAAAAAAAATAAACGTATGTATATTTATATGCGGTAAATGCTGTGACGCTTCGGAACAATATCAACACAAAAATGTCCTTTGAATTGATGAAAAAAATAAAATCTTTTATCATGAAGTAGTTATTACAAAGTACATATGTATAGTATGTATATATATCAAGTTTTACAACGAATTTCGAGTTCTCTATTATTTTAAAAATTTCCTTAAAATATCAAAAATTTTCCTTCACATAGAAAATTTCCCTTAAATGTGAAGTTTTTTGAAAATTTTCAAAAATTAAATAGAAAATTTATTTGAAATTTCTTTGAAATAGAAAATTTATTAAAAATTTCCCTAAAGTAGGAAATTAATAAAAAAAGCCGGAAAACATAAATTTATGAAAAATTCTCTTTAAAGGTTATTTTTTAAAAATTTCCTTTAAGAAGGAATATTTTCTTTACTTACATAGAAAATGTATAAGAAATTTAAGGAAATTTAACGATCTTAAAACTAAATTCATTGAAAAATTCTCTTAGATAGAAAAATTTATTAAAAAGGAAATTTATTGATTTTTTAAAAAGGTAATTCAATCAAAAATCCCATTTAAAGGGAAATTTCGAAAAAAAATTATAAAAAATTTCCCTCAAAAAACGAAAGTGAAAATTTTTAAAAGAAAATTATTAAAATTCGAAAGAAAATTTAGGGAAAATTTCTCTTGAAAAGCAAATTTATCGAGAAGGATAAAAAGGATAATTAACTAAAAATCGCATAAAATGGAGTTTTTTCAAAAATTCCCTTAATTTATTTAAAAATTTCTCCTAAAAAGAAATTTATCTTAGAAAGGAAATTTACCCAAAATTTCCCTAAAAAAATTATTCAAAAATTTACTTTAAAAAAGAAATTTATGAAAAATTCTCCCTAAATAGGAAACATAGCGCAAAATTACATTAAAATACCTAAGATTTACAGAACTTTAAGCTAATACAAATTAAAGATTTTATAACCAAGCTAATTCCGTTACCACTTTTTTGTACATTCAAGTCCTACTTAAGAGTCATTTCAAGAAGAATGTTTTTAGATCATCTTCAACCCTCCTAGACTAAAATTGTTGTAGTTGATTGTCGTTTATTCATGTTAAACAACAGAGGGAATCTGTGAAATGTACATATTTTATTTGAATCTGTATAAATAGAAACTTGATTCATATAAACTGTCACCGAGTGTTTTTAGAAGATTTTTGTGGAAACAGGAAAGAAATATTCATTTATTTAAATATACATACATACAAAAACATACTTGTGAATTAATTTGGTTGTTGTTTTCGTTTGTATGTGTGTTATTGTATATTGACGTTTATGTGTTTTTTTTTCGTTTGTAGTATTTTTTGATGTTGTGCACGTGTCAATTGGAATTGATTGTTTCTTAAAGTAAAAGTAAAATAAATATACACAAATGGTTTTCCTTTTTGTTTCTTTTTATGTGTGTTTTCCTCCTCCCTCATACATACAATTCGAAGAGAACTATAACTCTTGTTCTAAAACATTATTTTTCTTTACATTTCCCCAAAAATGTATTTTTTTTGGTTTTCAGCAACTGACTGAGTTACTAACTAACGAAACCAAATCCCAAATGTGTGATTTTTTTTCTAGGGTTCTTTGAGTCTTATTTGTAAAATGATTTAATATAATTTTATGTTTATTTGGTTTTGTTGTGTCTTTGAGAAAATATAGAATTAGGAAGTATTTTCATACACACATAAAGAGAACAGATACACATACATATATCTATATAAATATATATAAATGAATTTTACATGTGTAACAACAACACATGTATATCTTACATACATATTTTCCTTTTAATGTTTCTCGTATTCTTACTCTAATATTATTTATGTGAGTGAATGTATGACTAATCGTATGCAATAAATTTTCTAGTAGATTTTCAGATGTTCCCTTTTTTCTCTTGATTTGATCATCTTTAAATAATAGTAATTTTTTTCTTTGTAGCATTTTAATAAAACATATTTTATCTTTAAATAAGAAATATTGAAAAAAATCTGGAATTTTTTTTGTGATATACTTAAACGAGTTTGTAAACATATGTGTGTGGGGAAGTGATAAGATGCTAAGAAAAATCTATAATTTGAATCAATGTTGACAGAAGAGATAAAGAATTATTTCCTAAAAATACAGTCACTGTCAGAAGAAGTTATTTATATAGGAGTTATATGTAAAAGAAATAACTAACTAACTAACTAACTATCTAACTATCTAACTATCTAACTAACTAACTAACTAACTAACTAACTAACTAACTAACTAACTAACTAACTAACTAACTAACTAACTAACTAACTAACTAACTAACTAACTAACTAACTAACTAACTAACTAACTAACTAACTAACTAACTAACTAACTAACTAACTAACTAACTAACTAACTAACTAACTAACTAACTAACTAACTAACAAACAAACAAACAAACAAACTAACTAACTAACTAACTAACTAACTAACTAACTAACTAACTAACTAACAAACTAACTAACTCACTAACTAACTAACTAACTAACTAACTAACTAACTAACTAACTAACTAACTAACTAACTATAGACTAAACTATACACTATACTTTAGAATAGACTATAGACTAGAATATAGACTAGACTATAGACTAGACTATAAACAAGACTATTGACTAGAATATAGACTAACTCTAGATTAGACTATAGACTAGACTATAGACTATACTATAGACAAGACTATAGACTATACTATAGACAAGACTATAGACTGGTATATAGAATATACTGTAGACTAGAATGTAGACTAGACTATAGACCAGACTATAGATTAGACTATAGACCAGACTATAGACTAGACTATAGACCAGACTATAGACTAGACTTTGGACTAGACTATATAGGTTATATGCTAGACTATAGACTACACTACAGACTAGACTATAGACAAGGCTATAGACAAGACTATATACAAGACTATAGACTAGACTATAGACCAGACTATACAATATACTTTAGACTAGACTATAGACTAGACTATAGACTAGACTATAGACTAGACTATAGACTAGACTATAGACTAGACTATAGACTAAACTCTAGACTAGACTATAAACTAGACTATAAACTACAGCTAGACTATACACTAGATTATAGACTAGACTATAGACTAGACTATAGACTAAACTCTAGACTAGACTATATAGGTTATAGGCCAGACTATAGACTACACTACGGACTAGACTATAGGCTAGGCTATAGACAAGACTATATACAAGACTATAGACTAGACTATAAACCAGACTATAGACTAGACTTTAAACTAGACTATAGACTAGACTATAGACTAGACTTTGGACTAGACTATATAGGTTATATGCTAGACTATAGACTACACTACAGACTAGACTATAGGCAAGGCTATAGACAAGACTATATACAAGACTATAGACTAGACTATAGACCAGACTATACAATAGACTTTAGACTAGACTATAGACTAGACTATAGACTAGACTATAGACTAGACTATAGACTAGACTATAGACTAGACTATAGACTAGACTATAGACTAGACTATAGACTAAACTATAGACTAAACTCTAGACTAGACTATAAACTAGACTATAAACTACAGCTAGACTATACACTAGATTATAGACTAGACTATAGACTAGACTATAGACTAAACTCTAGACTAGACTATATAGGTTATAGGCCAGACTATAGACTACACTACGGACTAGACTATAGGCTAGGCTATAGACAAGACTATATACAAGACTATAGACTAGACTATAAACCAGACTATAGACTAGACTTTAAACTAGACTATAGACTAGACTATAGACTAGACTATAGACTAGACTATAGACTAGACTATAGACTAGACTATAGACTAGACTATAGACTAGACTATAGACTAGACTATAGACTAGACTATAGACTAGACTATAGACTAGACTATAGACTAGACTATAGACTAGACTATAGACTAGACTATAGACTAGACTATAGACTAGACTATAGACTAGACTATAGACTAGACTATAGGCTAGACTATAGACTAGACTATAGACTAGACTATAGACTAGACTATAGACTAGACTATAGACTAGACTATAGACTAGACTATAGACTAGACTATAGACTAGACTATAGACTAGACTATAGACTAGACTATAGACTAGACTATAGACTAGACTATAGACTAGACTATAGACTAGACTATAGACTAGACTATAGACTAGACTATAGACTAGACTATAGACTAGACTATAGACTAGACTATAGACTAGACTATAGACTAGACTATAGACTAGACTATAGACTAGACTATAGACTAGACTATAGACTAGACTTTAATAAAACACTCTCTCAGAAAATGCGCTTGTCGTCGATAAATTGCTTAAATGCATCGGAAACAAGGTGATATTGAAGATAAATAGAAAATAAATCACATTTAAATCTCAGTACTGGTGTAGGATATTATAAGGTTGGCCACGCCCGACTATGCTTTTTTACTTGTTTTACTTAATTCACAGGAGACATGCCAAGCTGCCCTAATTATAGTCCGCCCGTTTGCTCCCAATTAATTCACATTGATGTTCAAAATTTTAACGTTTTAGCTGCAATACTTTCCTAGAAAAACGAATTTTCATACCACGCCCCTAAAATGAAGTCCGCCAATTTATTACCCATATATTCGCTAGCATATTTATGTTTGTTGAGCAATATGGCAGAACTTTAGGTGTAATACAGATAAACGAAATATTTGTCCAATTCACAATCGGTGTTATATGGTTGTATCGTAATATGTCGTGATATTTTATAATTGATTTGTTTTTTGTTTCAAAAAATTTTATTTGAAAAAAGTTTATGATATCCAAGGTACTATATCGATTGTGAATTGAACAATTGTTTATAATTCGTATAGGAGGTACCAAGTCACTTTTAGTTCATCCATATTCAAGTGTATGTTAAAGGTTTTCGTGCAATAGTTAGACTATACCGGAAGACTTTGATTTAAAAACTGTATATATATAAAATTTCATACAATTTGGAAACAAATTTTCTCTAGTGGTACTTGAACATGAGCCTGAATAGTCTTAAATTAAAATAAAGAATTCAATTCAAAAAGGAAATTTATGGAAAATTTCCTATAAATTTATCGAAAAATTATATTAAATGGCAAATATATGAAAAAAGTTGTAGAAAATAGGAAATTTAAGAAATATATTAAAAAAAATACCGAGTATTTACTGGCCAAGTGACATTTTTAGCTGGAAGTATTCATAACTGTTTTATATAACATATAACTGTACTATAACTTAAACCCTAAACAAAAGGAATTATAATCCTGTTGTAAATCTGTTTGAATGCTGGTCTTTTTGGAAAAAGGGTATATACCTTGCAACCATAATACAAATATTACTACATGCATTATACCTTCCTATACACATCTGTACATTTGTACATATGTTTCAAAGAAACAATAACAATATGATAAATATGTATGTATGTAAGTATAAATGTATTCCTAAGTATTGGTATGAGTATCATGATGTGAATGATGACGATGATATTGTGATGTTCAGTTCAGTTTTCATTTACTTTGATGGTGGATAAAAATACACCCCCAAGTTTTATTTATAAAATACAAACAGCCAAGCAGGCAGACAGTCAAACCAGACCAGACCGAGTTACTAAACTCATACTTTTTGTTTGTTTTGCTCTTGTTGTTGTTGCTTTTTTTTTTAATATTCCACATAAAATGTAGACCATATTCGTTGTTGTTGTTGATGATTTTATGCATTTTTAGTCTCATATTTGCATTTTCATTATACATATTGATTGTTGTAAGTATTTGTGCCGGTATGAAAAAAGTATGAGATGTATGTTTCTTACTTTGTAGTTGTTGTATATGTGTGTGTCTTTGGAATTTTTTTTGTCAGATGTCTGGTGACTGACCCTCTTTCTTTCCCCCGTTTTATTTTAAATACATGCATATGTATGTATATAAGTGTATTGTAAAAATATGAAGTAAAAGTAACAAACAACAACGACAAAGAAAAATAGTCTCTGCTATAGATACCCAGCAAAAACTTATATTAAAAAGTAATAAGTAAAAGTAATAAATATTTGTTTTTCACTGATTATTCCTTATTAAGAAGGCAAGTAATACACCAGCTTGCCAATAAATAATTAATTCCATAAGTACTTATAAATAGTGAGTTCTAGTTCAGTTCTAGATCAGTTCTAGTTCAGTTCAAGTTCAGTTCTAGTTCTGTTCTAGTTCAGTTCTAGTTCAATTTTAGTTCAGTTCTAGTTCAGTTCTAGTTCAGTTCTAGTTCAGTTCTAGTTCAGTTCTAGTTCAGTTCTAGTTCAGTTCTAGTTCAGTTCTAGTTCAGTTCTAGTTCAGTTCTAGTTCAGTTCTAGTTCAGTTCTAATTCAGTTCTAGTTCAGTTCTAGTTCAGTTCTAGTTCAGTTCTAGTTCAGTTCTAGATCAGTTCTAGTTCAGTTCTAGTTCAGTTCTAGCTCTGTTCTAGTTCAGTTCAGTTTAGTACAGTTATAAGTGCGATCGCCTGCAAAGTACGAGTAATTGTAGGTTTTATGAGTGCTTACAAGTAATGCAATCGGTATACAAGAAGTAAGCATGGAAAAGGAAGTTTTTGCTGGGTAAAAATATATAAAATTAATAGAAATAAAATGTTCTTTATATATGTATGTAATAAACACATAAGCATTCATACATAAACATTACAGTTACATATGAATTGGAAACTATGAACTACTTAGAAATAAATTGGGGTTAAAATACCCACAACTATTTGATCTTGATCCCTTTTTTCTTTGTTTCAATTTAAGTCTACATAGTATTAGTTTATAGTAAGTTTATTATCTAGAGAGAATAAGTACAACAGATTTTAAAAATTGTTCACTAAAAGCCAAACACTAACCACCAAGAACCAGCCACGTACCTAGTACCGTTCCTATTTATTTTTCCCTCTCGTGGTGTTAAATAAAATTAACGTTAAAAGGTTAATAAGAAAGTCCAGTAATTACAAATTATTCTTATGAAGTCTTTGTAAGAACGTATTAGAAATTAAGATTTCTTTTATGTTATGCGTAACCAAACATTGCTCATAATTTCTACAATATTTTATGTTAGTTTTAATTACATCAAACAACAACCACCAACTTTAATTCATACTCAGTTGGTGGGTTTATTATTATTGAATTTATATAATTAACAACCCTATAAATTAATAACGCCAGGCGCATGAGAAGCAAGCATATATGTAAGTAAACAAGTAACAATATGGATAATTTAAGGATATGCTATATTAGTGGCAAAAATATATACTCTTATTTATTCAATAGCCCTGGCATATCCTTACACTTAAGGAAAACAATAGAAATATAAACAATATTTAATGCGACCCTGGTTTCGAGTTGATGTCATTCATATGGATTTTACCATATGAAATGTGTATATGTATGTTATTTTCTCTTCCTTTGACGGCATACTTTCATGTGTGAGTGAATGATAAGGGTATGTTTAGGTTTGACATTTCGTTTGAGATTTTTTGCGCCTCTTTGAAGGATTTTCTGGTTATAAGACCGAAATTATGAATTCCTAATAAAACTGTTGAGAGGATAAATTCAATTCTTTCAAAAAAGTTTTCGAATTCAAGGCGTTTGTAAGATAATATGTCCCACCTTCGATTTGCAGTCAACATAACAATGTCATGTAAGCTTTATAAACCAACTATTTTAGTTCATTTCCAGTTCAGTTGTAGTTCTAGTTCAGTTCTATTTCAGTTCTAGTTCAATTCTAGTTCAGTTCTAGTTCAGTTCTAGTTCAGTTCTAGTTCAGTTCTAGTTCAGTTCTAGTTCAGTTCTAGTTCAGTTCTAGTTCAGTTCTAGTTCAGTTCTAGTTCAGTTCTAGTTCAGTTCTAGTTCAGTTCTAGTTCAGTTCTAGTTCAGTTCTAGTTCAGTTTTAGTTCAGTTCTAGTTCAGTTCTAGTTCAGTTCTAGTTCAGTTCTAGTTCAGTTCTAGTTCAGTTCTAGTTCAGTTCTACTTCAGTTCTACTTCAATTCTAGTTCAGTTCTAGTTCAGTTCTAGTTCAGTTCTAGTTCAGTTCTAGTTCAGTTCTAGTTCAGTTCTAGTTCAGTTCTAGTTCAGTTCTAGTTCAGTTCTAGTTCAGTTCTAGTTCAGTTCTAGTTCAGTTCTAGTTCAGTTCTAGTTCAGTTTCTAGTTCAGTCTAGTTCAGTTCTAGTTCAGTTCTAGTTCAGTTCTAGTTCAGTTCTAGTTCAGTTCTAGTTCAGTTCTAGTTCAGTTCTAGTTCAGTTCTAGTTCAGTTCTAGTTCAGTTCTAGTTCAGTTCTAGTTCAGTTCTAGTTCAGTTCTAGTTCAGTTCTAGTTCAGTTCTAGTTCAGTTCTAGTTCAGTTCTAGTTCAGTTCTAGTTCAGTTCTAGTTCAGTTCTAGTTCAGTTCTAGTTCAGTTCTAGTTCAGTTCTAGTTCAGTTCTAGTTCAGTTCTAGTTCAGTTCTAGTTCAGTTCTAGTTCAGTTCTAGTTCAGTTCTAGTTCAGTTCTAGTTCAGTTCTAGTTCAGTTCTAGTTCAGTTCTAGTTCAGTTCTAGTTCAGTTCTAGTTCAGTTCTAGTTCAGTTCTAGTTCAGTTCTAGTTCAGTTCTAGTTCAGTTCTAGTTCAGTTCTAGTTCAGTTCTAGTTCAGTTCTAGTTCAGTTCTAGTTCAGTTCTAGTTCAGTTCTAGTTCAGTTCTAGTTCAGTTCTAGTTCAGTTCTAGTTCAGTTCTAGTTCAGTTCTAGTTCAGTTCTAGTTCAGTTCTAGTTAGTTTCAGTCTAGTTCAGTTCTAGTTCAGTTCTAGTTCAGTTCTAGTTCAGTTCTAGTTCAGTTCTAGTTCAGTTCTAGTTCAGTTCTATTTCAGTTCTAGTTCAGTACTAGTTCAGTTCTAGTTCAGTTCTAGTTCAGTTCTAGTTCAGTTCTAGTTCAGTTCTAGTTAAGTTTTAGTGTAATTCTAATTTAGTTCAGTTCTAGTTCAATTTTAGTTTAATCTAGTTCAGTTGTAGTTCTAGTTCAGATGTAGTTTTAGTTCAGCTCTATTTTAATTGTAGTTCAGTTCTAGTTCAGTTGTAGTTCTAGTTTAGTTATGTTTAGTGCTAGTCGAGTTCAAATCCTTGTTCAAACTTCTTGTGTTAAATTCAATCATCATGACTCGAGCGTGTAAAAATCATGATTGGTAAACCGCATAAAAACCGTACAATTCGCCATATGTCCATTTTATAAGTTTTACTTTCTAGATAAGTTTCAGTAAGAATCGGGGTTACTGGTTATCATGTCAATAATATTTTTTTTGTAAATTTATTCACATTGGATTTTTAGTAAATTTTTTTCCAAGGACATTCTTACATTGTATAATGTAGTAGTCCATGGACACTATAACACTGTTCTGATTATTATAATATCCATGGACATTATAACATGCTTCCATTCACATAATTACAAATGAAGACTTCATGTTAATATAAAACGTCTATTACTCGTCTAGCTGGACTTGCTACAATGACATTTAATATTAACTAATCTGATTAAAGTTCAATTAAAAATTCAATTGAAAACAGTTTGTCAAATAAAAAATAATTTAAAACAATTTTAAAAACAAAATATCAACTTTTTATACAAAAATAATCAAGTAGACTTTTGAAATCTGTAGTAAAGTTCAGATTTCAAAAAACAAGACAAGACAATAGAATTAACTCTTAAGTTTTTGTTGTTAAAACAAACATTACAATTCTTATTTTTTATTTTGTCAGCTTTACAATGGTTGTTGTAATTTTTAATTTAAAGCAAACATTTTTATTAAGTGTTGACAATTAATTGACACACCATCACCATCAAAAGCCATTTTCAGTATTTTTTTTTTGTTTTAATTTTTACACAAAAAGGTGATTTTTATTGTAAACAATATACAGCGTTGAATGGACAGACAGACTGACGAGTACGTATGTATGTTTAGTTATACGAACAAAAACATATCAAATTATTCAGTTTCAGTTTAATTTTTTTCATTATATATGAATAATTTTTGTTGTTATTTTAATTTTAAGTTTTTTTCTTTCTTTTGAATTAAACGACATTTCCGCATTACTTAAATCATTTTAAATATTTATAAATTGTTGATGTTGTTGGTATGTAGGAATGTTTGTTGTTTTAAAATAAGTATTAGGCACTTGACAATGAAGTATTTATTAAGAACCAGATTGTCAAACGTCTCTATTTGAGAGGTTAAATTTTTGAGAGAATTTTGTAAGAAGAAAAAATAAATTATTCAAAAACTCTACTATTTTTATTAATTCATTTAAGAATTGTGAAACAACAGTAAGTATTACTATAAAAAATAATAAAACTTTAATTTCAATTAAATGCTAAACGCGTAATTTTGTTAATTAAGTCATGTATGTTTATACAAGATACAATCAGTGTGACATGACAACCAACACAGTCAGCAATAAGTACTAAAATATACAATCAAAATACACAAACAACAGTAATATTATAAATATACAATAATTATTACTTAGATGTTTATATGTAGAGTGTTCACACTATATGATAAAAAATTCCCCGATATTTTCCTAATGAGATTTTAAGTTTTGAAAAATTATATTTCTATTATTGTGAAATTGATAAGGAATAAAATTATTGTTGAAATTTTTTTTACACATTTTTAATTATTGTTAACAAAATGTTGTCATCTGAAAACTAAACTTGGATCAAATTGTAACTAAAATAAAACTAATAATAACTAAAACTGAACTAGAACTTAACTAAAACTGAACTAGAACTGAACTAGAACTGAACTAGAACTGAACTAGAACTGAACTAGAACTGAACTAGAACTGAACTAGAAC
>NC_060953.1:39099334-39100811 GCF_022045245.1 Lucilia cuprina | reverse complement strand
TATACTTTATACTTTATACTTTATACTTTATACTTTATACTTTATACTTTATACTTTATACTTTATACTTTATACTTTATACTTTATACTTTATACATTATACTTTATCCGTAACTGACCTATTTGATCGATATTTTTAAATTAGACAACTTTTGTCATCAACTGTTTTTGAACATTCCTATTTAAATATCGATAAAATACATACCTTCTTTAATATGTACAATAGTTATTGTAGATGTATGTGCATTTATTTATACATAAATATGTACATATGTAAGTACCTTTATATACGCAGTAGTTTTTATTAACAAAAATAATAATAATAATAATATATATCCCTTACATGAGTACATAAATACACTCATACGTTTACTTAACAATAGACGACGATTGATTTAAAATCGTTTCTATAATTGTTGTTGTTTTTTTCTTTCATCACCCATACATTACACTCGTTCATTATTTACTGTAATGTTACATTATAAGTCTGAGATATATATAATATTGTCAGAGTCCGTCCTTCAATCATTTAGTCAGTCGTATTTTTGGTGTTAAAACTACAGTCAACGACGACACCAGACTATCATCATCACTTTTAGTAGTTACCTGTAATCGCTTATACATAAACTTACAATACTTACATACCATTACAATTGAAGCGAGCGACAACTAACGCTGTTGCAGCGACACCACCTGTATTTTGTCATCGCACTTATTCGTTGTTGTTTTATTCAATAATAATTTCCATAAAATTTATTTCTTTTTTCCGCAGCCGTGCCGAGAGTTTCAAGTAGTTTTCAATATTTCAGTCTGGTGGTCTAAATTATGAACATACGTGAGTTTTATTATTATTACGAGAGTGTGATTATTATTATTTTTTCTTCGTAGTAATTTTAATTAAAAAAATATCGTATTCAGTTAAACAAATAATATTTATTAAATTTAACAAGTCATAACTTCTTTTGGTTTTATCTATCTGTCGTTGTAATGTGCGATTATTCTAAATACTTTCGTTTAGTTGTTATAAATATTTATTACTTCGCTGTATTGTTGTTGTAAGGTTATTCTATTGAAAACATATTGTTTACATTTTAAAATGTCATGTTTACACTTTAGAAATATTTCTATTTTACATTTATAGAAACTATTTAAATATGTTTTATATTCAATGTAATGCAAATTTATCAAGAAAGGAAACTCAATTTTATTATATTTTTCAATATATAAAAAAATCTGTCATTTACAGGGTGACAACCTGTCACAAACCACATAGGTACATATTCTAAAAATAAACGATCTTTAAATAGCACCATAAAGAAAACATTGGTTTGTGAAGAACTTTTCCTCAATAAAAAATCTAGAATTAATAGTTCGTTCAGTTCTAGTTCAGTTCTAGTTCAGTTCTAGTTCAGTTCTAGTTCAGTTCTAGTTCAGTTCTAGTTCAGTTCTAGTTCAGTTCTAGTTCAGTTCTAGTTCA